>NW_009701796.1:27653-34645 GCF_000703405.1 Apaloderma vittatum
GTCCTTACTGAACTTCATGAGGTTCCCCTTTGCCCAGCTCTCCAGCCTGTCCAGACCTCATTGGATGGCAGCACAGCCTTCCTGTGTGTCAGACACCCCTCCCAGCTTTGTATCATCAGCGAACTTTCTGAGGGTGCACTCTATCCCCTTGTCCAAGTTGTTGATAAAGATATTGAACAAAACTGGACCGAGCACTGATCCCTGGGGAACACCACTGGCCACAGGTCTCCAACTTGGAGGCCAATTAGCTCAATCAGTTCAAGTGTGGTGCTGATAACACCAAGGTCGTGGGTTCGATCCCCGTTCGGTCCCCATGTGTTGCCTGATCTAGTTGAGAGGCGTCCCTGCCCATGACAGGGAGGTTGGATTAAATGATCTCTAAGGTCCCTTCCAGCCGAGGCCATTCAATGATTCAATGATTCAATGATTCTATGATTCTATGAACTTGACTCTGTGCCACTGATCGCAACCCTCTGAACACTGTTGTTGAGCCAGTTCACAATCCACCTCACAGTCTAATCATCTGTCCCACATTTCTTGGGTTTTTCTACGAGGATGTTATGGGAGACAGAATCGAAAGCTTTACGTAAGCCAAGGTATATGACATCCACTGCTCTCTCTTCATCTACCCATTTGGTCACACTTTCATAGAACGGTATCAGATTAGTCAAGGAAGATTTCCGCTTGGTAAATCCAATTTCTCCTCTGTAAATCCAAGACTTCAGCTCTTTCTGAAAAGTCACCATGCTGAAAGCAGTTTTCTTCTTGAAACTAGGCAAGGGGATCTTTTACATTTTTGGTTATATTGAACAAAGATATTAGGCTTATTCCAGCTTTCTCCTCCACCCCACCCAATAATATTCCCATTATATCTATCTTCTATGCCAACTTTAAGCTCTGAAGCACAGCCTGTCTCCGCTATGTGTTATGAAGTTTTTAGTATTAGTTCATGTTCTGGATTAGTTTGCGGGCATTATCGTTACACGGATCTACACTGCTAATATTGATGTTACCTCCAAAAGTAGTCTGTGTCTTGTTCTACTGAAATTTCCCTGTTTCCCTCTGACCCTCTCCCTCCCATGAAATAATTGTCATCTGGGGAAAGGTGTGGACAGAGAGAAAGATGGTTGTTACCTCAACATCAGATCAAAGCCTGGAGGACATTTCTACCTCTGTGATGTCTTGCAGAAGAAATAAACAGGTGAGAAGATAAACAAAGGATGCCAGGGAACTGTGGACTCTGAGTGAAGTAGATGCTTACAATACGCAATTTAAGTAAACTGAATGTTTGGTGAGATTGGGAAAAAAGTGTGTGTTACTCTTTTTCCATTTAGTGAAAGCTATAGAAAATAAGCTAAAAAATGGTTTATGTCTCTCACAAAAATGAAGTCACTAAATGATAGGATTTCGAATACAACTGTATTAATTAAAATAAATATAAAAAACATTCCTGCAGTGAATTTTCTCTCTTGCTGATAATTTTTGGAAGTTAATCTTATGCCAACATTCCCTGTGTGGAAGAACGTTTAAACAATAATGGAAGTTGAGGGTGGTGGAGTCTTATTTTGTTGCACATACCAATGTATGCTTTCTTTTGAACAAAGGCCAGTCTTCCTTTCTTGCTGAAAGATTAAATTCTTGGCTATTCAAAGGGTCTGTAAAGCACTAAAGTACACTTCAATAGCAATTAGAACAAAGAAAATGTTATGTTTTGAACAAATAGAAACTATTATTCCAGCAGAATGAGGTACAAATATCCAGCTGCAGTGTTTCTTTAGGGAAGCTGTGTTCAATCGCATAATCCCCAAGGAGATGCCATGGGACACAGAAAGCATGAAATATGTAACACCAGGAAACTGTAGTCTTCAAAGCCATCCATAATCAAATAACTCTGCTCCTCTACACTTCAGGTGCAGGAGATTTAAAACTAGGCTGTGTAACAGACAGGCTCTTCAGTGATGTAAAATGAAATTACAGAAATACATAAATTTTTGGTATTTCTATGACTCATCTGGAAAAACCAGCCAGAAGTTTAACCGAACTAATGTATCAGAGGCACAAAACAGGCAATCTGGCACCACCACTCTAATATGGTTCTGTAGAGTAAGGTCAATTACACATAATATGCAGTTAAATTCACTAGTAAAATATTAATCCTGCACTGTGGGTTTGTTAGACTGTGCTGTGAATGTGCTTGGTCGCCAGGCTTTCGTCTTGGTGAGATCCAGAGGTCGAGACTTCCGGCCCATTTGGGTTGGTTGAAGGGACTTCCACTTTCCCTTGGCTTGAGCCGAAGACCCAGGTGCTCTCTGTACCTGCCTGTAGTCTGTATGGTGACTCTTAAAAGCTCACATCCAAAAGGAGAGCTGGGCCAGGCGATCTCTGGAAGTCCCTTCTGCTTCCAGCTGTTCTCTCATTCTGCACTGAAAAGGATTTCCAGGAGTAGCCAACTGTACTGCTCAACAAGAACATAACACAACACACGCACCGGCACGTATGCCTTGATATTTTATTCACCATGCTTACCAAAGGAGCTTACCTGCAGGGGAGACACCCCATGGGGAGCAAAGGGGACAACCCACACTCCTGTGAGGACAAAGTGAGCTGCGCCTACTGGACATTATATCTTTTTTGCCTGCAAGCACCTTCAGTGGTTTTTCCTTACACAGTCAAGATGTTTCCAGTCTATGCCATTCTATGATTCTATGATTCTATGATTACTTCTAGCCTCAAAAACTGTGACTGAAGGAACATGAAAATTAGAAATTGCCATGACTGCAGATCTTTCAGACTCTTCTCTGAATTTTTTACCTTGTGTGTATTGACGTTTTCACCAAATGTTATTCCTCGAGTAGCATAAGTTTCTATAACCATTCCTCATCCTGTATTTTTGAAACAGGTAGGTTAGTCCCTACCGCTATTGGAATCCCACTGGCCAGTCTCCACATATTAAGTCCCATTATTTGACAGAAACATTTGTGTTTCCCTTCCGTAGCCTGTGAGTAGAGAAGATCGGTTTCCTAAGAGTACTGGTTTTCATACAGTTTTTCATGGTAGCACATGTGAAAATAAAACATCATTAGGCTTTGATTACAATATAATCAAAATAAGAATTTTGTAATTGACTTACTTAGTAGAGTAACAGGAACCTTAAATTTAATGTAGGAATGTAAGAACTGTGATAAGTAATGTAATTAACCATACGCTGGTTACATTATATTGGCATGTAATTATCCACACATGGACATACCCACTATATTTTCTACACATATTTCCTTTGACATGATGATCTCCCTCCTGATTTTTTAACTTAATAATGAACTTGAATTTAGCAAAACAGATCTTCTGGAAACTAAATTATTATAATTGGTTACTTGGCACTCGAAAAATCTATGCTTGAATTTTTTTTGCAAGATTCATTTCAGCAAAGGACTAAAGGATCATTTCACTGAAGTTCATTGCAGAGTTCCCTGAAATTACATCTTTTTTCCTATATATCTATTTCTCTGGGAACAATATATGATGGCAAAATTGCAAATGTATTTAGCAAGTGATAGATGGTTTCTAAATGATACAAACTGCTTTAGATCACACTGATGCTTTGTTTTTCAATTACTACCGATACACTTTGAGGGGTGAACATCAACACTACTTGTTTTGTTTTGGCCTTATGTTTGAGCAAGGATTATAAGCTCCTATTGCATTTCCACATTAATCTAAGAGTGTCTGATTCAGTTCTTTTTAAATTTAATGCCCTTTGATAGAGATAATTGCCTTGCTCTTAGTAAGCCGGGTTTAATTTAACAAGTTGGCTGAAGAAAGAATGAGGAAATCCATTTTGTTAATGTTTAAAATTTCAGCATGCTTGAGAAGATAAAGGAAACTACTTAGATGTGTAAATGTATGTTTATGTACACAGTTATAATGTATGTAATATTCATACTGTTTTCCAATCTTCCGTTTCCACCAAGTACCATTGAAAACACAACCCAGACTTTCAGAGGAACTGATTCCATGGGACCTATTGAGTTCTAGTGGGCTCATCGTGACTCTGAAATTCAGACACTAGATATATCTTGCTAAGCTATTTGTGGCAAAGGAGCACAATATCTTAGAAAGTGTCTTGAGATGTGCACTTACAGCACGCCTTGGATCAGCGGAGGTATTACCTTGTAGTAAGTTAGTGTGAATCTTGTCATCTAAAGAATCTATAATCAAGTCCCTGAAACCTATTTTATCATTGGTTAATGATTAAGGTGCTGCTAAACATAACTCACCATATACCCCACATTAATAAATTTTGAATAATCACTAATCTTATCCTTGGTCAATTTGTTCATTCCTGCAACACTTAGACAACAAAATTTAACACATTAGGCAACTTCAGATTTTTTTATCCTGTGTCTGGCTGTGTTTTAGCTTCTTGGCTTAGAAGTCAAACTAAATCAATACATAGAGAGGAACATGAACTTAAAATGAAACACTATGGGTATGTATGTGCTGTTACCCTCTCACTTTCCAAAGAGCAGGTCTCTGTGATGAGGAAGCCTGGGCAAGACCTTCAAGGTGCACAAGTCACAGCTCAGCAATGAGCCATAATTTGATTTTCAAACCTGTCACTTCTGGAGGACGTTCAAGTGTTCTGTGGGAACGTTGAAGTGAACTGTTTGCAGACTGGTTGATAGATCGGTGCAATGCTTATAGAATACAAATTTTAAGACATTTGCAAGGTAGAAATCTTGCTTCTGTTCAGTTTTAAATGTTAGGTAATATGTCCAGATTCCATTACTCTTACATAGCTGCATCCTCATGTAGGTGCATGCTGTATATAGATATGTGAAAATGTATGTAGCTATGCATGTACCAGTTTAGCAAGGGGAACACATGTGAATTAATCCATTACTTAACAGCTTATTAACTTATTTCTAATTAAGTAGGCTATTGAAAAACCTGTTTTTCTTGGCAGAAAGATGAACCTTTATTTTGTATTTCAAAGTGTAATCCCAATCTTTAGCATAATTTGAATTTTAATATTTATACTTTAACTTTTCCTATTGAAAAAGTAGATATATTACAGTTATTGTCTACGAAATTCCTAGCATTGGAAAAGCTCAGCAAGAAACATAGATCAGAGAGGTGAATGTAAGTCTGGAAAAAATCTTACAAACTAAATTAATACGCTGTTGTTACTCACTAAGTGCAGGCAGTCATACTGCTAATGTGTGCCCAGTGACAACTGATCTGCAGAATATCTCACAAACATGAGATTAACGATTTTGGTATTAGACGGGACAAAATGCCTGAGGAATTCTGATTAACCAATCTAAAAGTACATTGCCATATGCTGGGCCAAGATAAAGCTGAGAAATAGATTTAGGATGTATCTTTATACTGTGGATTTCTCAGAACTCTAAGATAAACCTTTACCTGTCTGAGGCAAAAAGAACGCATGCTTGTCTGCTGCATCAGTATAACAAATATCCATACCATTAATGGAACAGAAGTCATAATCTCTGTGAGATTTTTAAAGCAAGAGCTACAAACTTGGGGATAGCTCCCTGCAAGTGTTGAATATTCCTTAAAATAACAAAAAATGGTGGTTTCATGTGCTGGAGTTGTGGCTAACAAGTGCCTGCTGAAGAGATGCTAAATTAATCCTGGAAGCATGGTTTCTCTCCCTCCATCAGAAGGGTTGTCAGAGGGGTGCTCACAGCTCCCCAGCCTTTGGTACTCGCAGAAGGGTGAAGGGAGTCCTGCCAGAAAGAGGTGAGCTAGGGAAGCACAGATTTTCTCCTCTGGAGATGTCTTCTGTCTAGTGTCAACAGGAGCTGGAACTATACGATAGGGATGCCAAATTCTTTAACTAGCAACAGATATGATATAAAAAAATAATGGGGACACAGTACAGAACCTGTCCTTGCCATAATGTGTGTCAAATCATTGCTATTATTACTGTCATCATGGACATCTGAATAAAAGGAGCAGTTCTTTTTATCTGCAGAATAGCAAATAGCTTTTCCTCTGACATTTTGTACTTAGCCTGATTACACGTATTGCAAGCATCCTTCCATAAATTCATCACATTCAACCTGCAAAGGCACTAGCCTTGTGTTTGTTAATTTTCTCTTTCATCCTCTCCTAGCTGTCCTTTCCTCATTTTATCCTCAGATACTAATAAGAAATGATTCTACAGCAGTTTTCTATCGCAAAGTAGTTTTCAATTCTTCTTCAAGCATTTGATGGGACTGGAAAAGATCTCAGTGAGAGCCTTCTGCCCTGACACCCTCAGCAATACTGAGGATAAAGGAAAAAAGTACACCATGGCCCAGATTCAATACAACACATGTAGTGTTAACTTCTATTGAGGTGCCTAATTTATTTCAGGAAAGAGCTCAAAGCTTAAATGCTTTGCGGATTTGGTGCTCAGATGCCGAGAAGTCAGCCATCTCGGTATCATCCCTGGAGAATCTAAATGTTGGATGCACAGTCTCTCAGTCCTCTATGTGCACATACACTTCAGCCTGGCCTCCATATTAGCAGTGGATTAACAACTGATTGCCTAATTTTCTGTGCAATGGTCCGTATGTCTCTTATTCCAGAGCCAACATTTTTCTGCTGGTCCACAAGTTCATACTGTCATTCAAACGGGCTCGTAAATTAGGAAGGAAAGAAAGAAGGAAGGAAGGAAGGAAAGCAAGGAAATCAATTTGGTTCTTTTTAGGTCTGTGAATCAAGATCTCCAGCTGTGGCAAACTAATGCAAAGTACGTTAGTGCCAACATCAGCAGCCGTGGAAGTGCCAGCTTCCAAGGATTCATTTAGATTTCTGTGAACAGGGGCTGCACTGAGCTTAGCATGTTAACCCTTCTTCTTAATGAAGTTGATAAAAAGTACAGGCAGTCATGGCTGGTGTAATGTATTTATTGACCTTATTTCTGCCAGTTCTGTTCTTTAATTTTTCTTCGTTAGAAAAATTCATTACAACTGCTGAAC
>NW_009701796.1:34666-49667 GCF_000703405.1 Apaloderma vittatum
TGTTAATAATGAATGACATTATTTTGTTTAAGAGTATGACTGATGAAAATATCCACCAAATATACTCGTGAAATTCTGACAGCAATATTAGGAAAAGAATCTAGCTATGTACTGTGTGTCTAACTCGGCAAGGTGGTATCTTCTGTTTAACCTGGGCCAAATCCTGATACCCTCCTCCCGCAAGTTTTCAATAAATGTCAGTATATGGCTATTCCAAACTTGTGGCTGTGGGAAAAGGTCATCTCCATGGAAAAATAAGCCTGTTTGGTTGTAATCATATGTATCAGGAATATTAGGCAGGGTGTCTCAGGTGGCCTAAGGCAGTTTCTGTGTTGCTGTCAAGGGTTAGGGCTGGGCCAGCCACTAAATGTAGACAGATGCTATTTATCTCCCTCTCCCTCCACAATCAGGAAGGAAAAGGGAATGAGGCAGAGAGAGTTCCAAATTGGAAAAATGAAAATTAAAATAGCTTTAGTGATAAGGAAATAATAAAAATAGTGAACTGTATACATATATACAAAGCCGCTATTGAGCCCG
The DNA here is from genome assembly GCF_000703405.1 of Apaloderma vittatum. Classification (NCBI taxonomy): domain Eukaryota; kingdom Metazoa; phylum Chordata; class Aves; order Trogoniformes; family Trogonidae; genus Apaloderma; species Apaloderma vittatum. Next base: position 35,204 of record NW_009701796.1, read on the forward strand.
ACAGCCCCTTGCCTGATATTGATCACCACTGATACTGCAGAGCAGGAGGCACTGGGGAAGTCTCAGGCTCAGCAGCTGAGGGGGGCTGGATTCAGGAACTTAGGATCGGGATCAGAGGCGGAAGATGGAACGGAGTCCTCCCTGGGCACTGGCCATTGCAGAAGAGAAAAAAAGAGATCTAAACCCTCATGATCCTTCAGTTTTAAACTGAATATGACGTATATAGAATGGAATACTCTCGTTGGTCATTTGTCATGTCTGTAACTCACTGGAGGTGCAACATTTTAATTCCTTGTGACCCCTCTTACTACCCAGCACCTCCAGCATGGCACACAAGGGCCAGCACTGGCCTTGGTCACTACAGGAATGAGTATAAACAAGAGCCTTTCTGCATACCAATCCCAGGCAGTAACTGTAAACATCAGATGTTATCACTCCTAGTAGTAGGCATTGTCTGCAAAAATATGCAGCTCACTTCAGAAAGTGCAGCATCTAAGAAGATACTGAGCTGAGAAATTAAAATCACTGAACAGAACTGGTTCTGTTTAGCTCAAACCAGGACGCTGTCATTTATAAAGATATATCTCTTTCTTAAAAGATCCTGCTCCATTATTCTGCTGGTTGATAGTTATTTCTCCAACTACAGTGAATAAAAGGAAATTGTAGCTTCTAATAAACAAGACCTGAAATTTCCCTCATCTCCATACTTACTCTTCTCTGCATTTTTTCCAGACTGAATTCATTTTTTAAATGACAAGTATAGTATCCATATTTCAGATAAGGTTTCACTAGAGATTTCTACAGCATCTTTAATGGTCTCCCTTTACTGAAAATACCTCCCCTTGCATATTCTTAGATTTTATAAGTCTTTGTCATGGCCGTATCACCTTAGCAACTCAGAGTGAAGGATTTCTTTTTGTTAACTTTTTAAGTTTTGTCAGAAATCCCTCAAATGATTCAGAAATAGCTCTCTGAGAGCTATCTAGTCCACCTAATCCAGGAGTCCTAACCTGATGTCTCCTTGTTTATACAATGTAATCTACCCTGGTCTATTTTTGTGATCCTAGCTAGTTTGATCCTGTCTTGTTTAAGCCAACCTTTTCTAGCTCGTATTATTTTTATGTCACTGCTATTAAGATCTCATAATCTCTTGCCAGCATAGAATAAGTTCCTCAAGGAAAAGGTCCAGAAGCGAGACAGCTGCTGAGGTACACAAGTTTGCATTCTCACTTTCTGTCCCTGCAATCGATGCCACTGTCAACTTTTCACAGAGGTGCAAAACTAAAGCTTTATTATCTCTTCACTCAGAAATCCCAGGCAAGGAAAATGGGTCTGGCCACAAGCAAAGGAATCTACTTACTCTTTTTCTTCTCCCTGAAAGACTATGAAAACTAAAGTGAGGAAAATTTCATATAATCTTTTAATAGGTCTGCTCTTATCTCCTTTTCAAAATTGATTTGGAATACCTGCCAGTAACAGAAAACAGCAAGAGCCAAGAGCGAAAAAGACAAACATTGCTTTATAGATCAGCTGCTACAATTCTGTGACTTCAAAAACAGAAGTCTTAGGGATTCAACACATTTGACTAGTTGGAAAAATAATACAATTCTTTCTTTAGAAAAAGACATGTGAAAGACACATGGATGTTCACAGAGAAAAAAGAGTAATATGCAAGGATATTATACTGATTAAACATACTCTAAAGAATTTTAGAACCCTGACATGGGAAGAGCTGGAAAACAGCTTGCCAGATAAGAAGGAGGGAAGATTAAGTTTTTTTCAATATTCCAGCCTGCTCTAACCATTTGTAGTCAGCACTACTCCCTTAGGATTTCTATGGTGTGCACGTGAGTGAGTGTTACAGGGCAAGGGATAAATTGCTGGAGAGGAGCAACTCTAAGGGTATTTTCTTTGCATGGGATCTAGCTCATGAGGGCTATGTGTACGTGCAGGTATCTGTACCATGGTAGAAAACACTAGGGAAATGCATATAACTTTCACCACCACATCTAAGAGTAAGCAGCTCTGAATGGAAAAACACGCAGGATGATCAGGAGAGAAACCAGATCATGAGCCTAACAATCATGGGAGATGTTTGCAACACAGTGAGGAGAAGAATTACTTAAACTCAAAGATAGTCTCTGCAGAAGAATGGATGGGTGTATGTTAGTCATAAATAAAAGTGAGGAAAATAGAGAAGGGAGCCTAAGCATTGGAACTGGAAGTCTTCCAGCAGGAGTTTCCTGCAAATGGAAGTAGAGGAAGACTCTCTCATTCAATTGTGTGTAGTATCAGAGACTCAGTGATACGAGACTGTGCAACTTCCCAGCCACAGGAATTGAATTGGCCCTCAAACTGGACTACAAGAACAAGGCTAGTCTGGAACTAGCCCAGGTACCCCTAGGGTACTATGTGCTAGGTAGAAATATAAAGCTGGCATTGAACGACAATAGTTTGTAGCGCTCATCTTTCTCTTCTTCTTTCCTTCATCTTTATTTGTCAACTCTGTCCTCCTCTTGGATTGCAGCCCAAGGCATCTTTATACTCAGCATGAGATGTTAAGGTTTGAAAGATAAGAGACTCAGGCCATTTGTTCCATATTTGCTGTTTGCTAGCCAAAGCTGGGGGTGTTTTCCCCAGCACTACAAGAAATCTGGAGCAAAGACCTCATTCCACAGAGATTTCTACCTTGCAGAGTTCTCAGGGATTTCATTTTAAACAAACAAGTTGTTCTGGTATATCTGAGGGATTTGCACAGAGCTTAAACTCCATGCACAGCTGAATGGCATTTGTGATTAAAAGGCAACATTCAAAATGAAGTGGAAATAGATCCACCCACACTGGAAAAAAGAGTATTATAAACCTTTGAGGACTGTTCATAAAAGTCGCTAAACAGCAAACAGACCATAAAAATCCAACAACTAAAACACCAAAAAATGCAGAAGAAAATGGAATGTGGTTTGTCTTTACTACTCTGCAGTGAACTGTTATCTCACCTGTTTACCCTTTCTGTGCTGATGTTTCCTCATTCTATACTTCCTAGTCCCTACACATTTGCAGGGCCAGATTCATCTTAGCGGAAGTTGACATGACACCCTTGCCACAACCCTGGTGAGCCTCATCCCGTGTGCTGCGGTGAGAGCTTTCTACCAGCACCTGAGTCCCAGCCTGGGGACACCTCCTTTAAGAATATGCTGACGTGACACAAAGTGCACCACGTACCTTGAGCTGAAGCTGCAAATTCCCTGCTGCAGGAAAGATGATCCCTTCTGGCTCTAGGTCAAAAATCAGATCTCTTCCCATCCCATTCCCCGTGAAAATGGCAGAATGAAGAACAAGCACTAAATTATCTGTACCATCCCAGTGACTACTTTAACCCTTACCGGGGCCTGTTTAAATCCGATCCTGGCTTCAAGAAGCCATATAAAGCTTTTCCATATCACATCTACAGAAAGCTACTCCTTTAACAGGAAGAACAAGCTTCTGGACACTCAGTCCCTGCCTCAGCAGTAGTAACAAGTTATTTGCAAAGGATGGTCCACATGGCTGCAGCCCCTAAAAATGGCTTGTTGCTATTGTCATCCAAGGACTTGCTGGTGCAGCACACCTGCCATCCCTTCCAGATGTTTGCTGCAGACAGAGCTAGCCTGCAGCCAGGATTCAACCTGATGATTGCCAGCCAGACCATGCTGTCCTGTGTCACTTACTGAGGGATATTAAAGAGGTCTTGCCCACTGCATCTGGTAGATTCCAAAAATCATGACATCCTGGCTTGTGTGACAGAAAGACATGTGGCTCTGCATATACATGTACAACAGGATCTCCTTCTCAGCACTCTACCACTGTATCAGTGGGGTTGTCTGTACATACGGCTGCTCCCATCTATATATGAGAGAACAGAAAAGAAAAGCGTCCCTAATAAGAGGAATGAATTTCTGTCCCTATCTGCGTCAAGTTCAGATAAGTGCGTGGCTTCTGATGGTGGACAGGAAGCAGGCAGAGAAAGGAATAACCTCAGAGATGCTACTCATGATGCAGAGAATACTAAACAGCAGACAATGAAAACTGGATGAAAGCTACTGGCTGAGAATTTTTCTGAGTCAGAAGCTAAATTAGAAGAGATAAAATTTGTATCTGAGGCAAAACATGCATTTTATTGACTGCAAAATTACCACTGTTGTCCCAGTCTCCAGTTTTTTCCATCTGACATTGGTAAGAACAGACAATCTAGATTAATCACTGAGAAACAACTCTATAACATTAAAACAAAATAAGTAGAAAATTAGGAATTTACAGAAGTCCTTATTTAAAAGAATATGTAAAACCCAGTGGCTGTTTCCAACAGGAAAGATGATACCTTCTGTCTCTAGGGCAAAAATCAAATTTCTCCCCATACCATTCACTGTGAAAATGGCAGAATGAAGAACAAGCACTAAATTATCTGTTGGCTAATGCAAAATTACCCTTTGGAAGATGCACTGAGAGAGCAGCAAGAGAAGAATGGTGAGTGGACAAGACCAGGGAAGCAAAGGCATCTGTGCTCTTCAAGACACTGAGAGACACAAAGAGAGTATAAGAAGATGACCAGTTGTGAGGCTTGGTTAGGAAGAAGGTGCTGGAACATGTGCAAGGTCGGTGTCAGCAGAGGGGAAGGCAGCTGGAGAGGTCACGGTCTCCAGAGGGAGGAAACACCACAGCTAGTGAGGCAGCAAGTGGAAGTAATTAGCAGAGATGCTAATTTTTAACAGGAGAAGCTGTACTTTGCCAGATATAGAGTGAAAATTGCTAAATAAAAGGAGGGGAATGAGTACCAAAAGAATACTGAAAACAAAAGTGAAAAACAGTCAGGATCTAGAATGGGTCACCAAGGATAGGAAGTCTGAGAAGGTGCATTTTTAAATCTGTTACCAAGCTGGAGGAGTGAACTGAAGATGGCAAGGATAGAGGGCATTACCAGCTGGGCAGAGGAAGGAAGTTGGCCTATCAGAAATTGGCATTGTCTTCTACTTACTGTGTATACTTCTGAAATTGCTTACTCCACTGTGAAAATATGGTTTAGAGTTTCATTTTATCTTAGAATGCTGGTGGTGCTATGAATAATTTGTTCTTCTTCTCAAAATGGAAGGTGACTTGCTCTGATAACCCTTTTCTACTCAAGCACTGAGAAGTGAAGTCAGGCTGCATTCCTGTGTTTTTGCCATGACTAAGAATGTCTGAAAGAAGACATCCATATACATCCATCAGATATTTTCAGCTGCAATTTTCTCTTTTTTTACTCCTAAGATTGTGCTTGCAAGTGGATCGTATAGTATTGTTGGGTGGCTCTTACCACAGTCATCTTATTTTGACGAGTTTTTAATAGCTTGACGAATCTTAATTGTTATGCTAGAAATAGTTCATAACCACAGTCTTCGATACTTTTTGCTTAGGTTTTGCCTATGTTGAAGGTGGGTCTTTCAGCGAGACAGAAAATACTTTACAGCACCAGGAACCTGATTTGAAACACATATCACAACCCCATAGCAGTTAGGAAGAGAAATGCTGCAGTTAATTTATTATGCTGCCAAGTTCTTACTAATGAAACAGCCTCTGTGGATTAAAAAAAAAAAAAAAAGCATAGTTCAGTGAACAGAGCAACAGATCTCTGCAAGCAATCATGACAGTCTTGCTAACGACTATAGATTTCTCTTGCAGTAGGCAAGTCACCAATTAAGAAGGGAAAAGCCAAGTTATACTGAGTTCTGTGTCTTAGAGGTCACTCCTCACTATCACAGTGTAGAAAACTTTCAAAACTCCCTTCCTTTCTCCACTATAAATCCAAGCTGATTAGTTATAACATATGATGCCATCTAGGCTGGATATCTGTTTAAGGGAATTGGTCTTTTAAAGCCGGATCCCTAGAGAAAAAGCTGAAAGTATTCCAGTCTTTTGATCTTGGCACACTTCCTCACTCTGACTAGGGTAGACACTGTCTTCTGACGTGGTTACAGAGTGCTTGAAGCAGGATTTCTACCAAGGCTTGTAGAAAATAGCGTGAATCATACCAAACACTATCTACAAAACTTAGGACCATACCAGACATGTACTGCACTTTCTTGATGCTTTTATTCTCATAGAAATGTCAGTTGGAAGAGATTTCTGGAGGTCATCAAGTCCAATCTCCTACCAGAAGTAGGACTAGTCCCAGTCTGGTTAAGGTCAGGTTTGGCTTCTTTTAGCCATGTCTAAAAATCTTTAGGGACAGATTTTTAGAGCCACATGAGCAGCCTGTTCCTGTGCTGTGATGCAGATTTTCCTAACATCCAGTCTCAAATTGCAACTTATGGGCACTGCTGATTGTTCTGGCATTTTCCAGTACTGGGATCCATTTTCTGGACAGTTTGAATCCACTTTCTCTGTAATCCTTTCCCAAGAATCTAGGGATACCGCTGCACTTCCTCTTCGACATTTCTCTCCTTGTCTCCAAACAAAAAAAGCCCAGCTCCTTCAACTCCTCTCTGGGCAGGTTCTTTGTGGCCTCTCACAGTACTCCTCTGAACATTCCCCCATTTCTCAACATTCATCTTGGACCCACTACTGGACATGGACTCTAGGTGATCTCTCCAAGAATGGAGGAGTGCTCTACAGTTCCCTGAAGAGTTCTTCTGGCCTTTTAAAATGGTGGGCATAAAAGTAACCTCTTCTCTGTTGAAAATCATTGTGAAAACACCCCAGCAGCTACTGGAACACAATAATATAGCCTTATAAACACGTGCATCTGATTATATTACTTAGATTAGTGATGCTCGGCATTATATCACTGCCATTTAGTAAAATGAACTTTTTTACCCTTGGGAGTCCAGAGACTGAAGCACTTGACAGGAGACAGAAATATTATCAGATCTGAAGCATTATCAAATATGTGTGAGAGAGTTGCCAGGGTAGCTGGCTGCCATTCTTTTCAAGACTTTGCTTGCTCTTTCCTCAAATATTTCCTTGTCTATCAGGGATGTTGAAAGTCACATAATTTGTGATGAAAGTTTCCCTATACTAGAAAGTGTTCCCATTTTTGGGTCTGATAAAGACTACAAACATGACCTAATTCTTGATGAGGCTAATGAAAATAATTTTGCTGCTCTTACATAAAGTTAGAGAGAGTTTTCTGTGTACATTTGTGTTGCTGACAAACAGTTGCCCTGCATATGGCAAAGTTCATCCTCAGATCTTTTTCTGTTTTGGAGGGGATATGTGTGTCTTAGTGTTGGGTTTTCTGGCTGGTAAGGTAGGCAGGATTAGGGGCAGGGAGAAGGTTATGTAAACAATAAATTGTGGTGAAAGAAGAAAAAAATAATTTCATGTTCTTGCTGAACACTAGAAGAGAGTATTTGCTCGAGAAACCATAGGTGAAAGAAAGAAAACTCATTTAAGGAGCACAGGATGAAGCAATGTTTCCAATAGGACTTTTATAGAACCAGTAGCATTTTCTGTAGTTTAGAAAAGGAGGAAAAAGCTCAGTCCTTGCTGGCATCTTTTCAGTACTGCATAGTTTGCAGTAAATAGACCAAATGAAACTGGCAAATTCAAAATTAAATATCTTTCATGACTTAACACTGAAAGAAAAGAACGTTACTGATGAAATGTTTGAACTGGGCACTGTACAACATAAGGCATTCCTCTTTCATACCTTAAGACATAACAGATGTTCTGATATTTCAGATTTTTTAAAGGTCAAAAAAACCCCAAGAACCTCAATTCCTCCCTTCTACTATCCAGTATATTGCAGGTTCAAGACCCGTCACAAAACATACATAATATTTTCTCGTGTATGAACAGAAGCCCTGAAAGTTAATAATACAGAGAATAAATCCTGCATTGGCTTATGTGCTTGGATAACTCTCAACATATGCAGAGCCACAGATGGGCAGGAAAGAGAGCACAAGGAGCAGGCTCTGAGGTGTCGGGAAGAAGAACCTTAATCTTCCAGGTAGATAAATTTCTGTTTGTATTAGTATCATCTGCACAATCACTGTTACTGTATCACCATTCTGTCATTTCCACTGTGCATTTAGATGTATGGGAACACTGCACATATTTTGTTCAGAAACACAGTGACTTGCATTTCTGATTAAATTTTCTAGAGAGGATCCTATGAAGATAGAGGCTGCAGTTTTTGTGAACTGTCAGAAAGATCTCAGTATTCCAGACGTCTTCATACATAATCTATTGAGTAAAATACTTGATACTTTAAAAATGCAGAAATGGACCTACCGCAAGAACTAAGTAACACAGAAGAAGAGAATAATGCTATAATTTCTTTTAGGTCCTTCCCCAGCCCTAAATTTTCATGTTCTTTCTTTTGTTCTGCTCACTTAGGCATAGAGATTACAATAACTGTTGGCTAATCTTTTCAAAAAGCAATCTTCAACAACTACAGAAAAATATGAAAATGAAAGAAATGGCTTATTTAAATGTGTAACTGAAAAGAAAACGTATCTGTGAAGATATATTCTGGATATTATAAAAAATGGTTTGAAGTCAAAATTTCTCACATTGTATCACCATTGAAGATTAGAAATGTACACTGTGTGCTTACAGAAGCAGAGATGTTTAAGTGGTTTTTGTCCTTCATCTCCCGTATTTATTCCTATAAAGATCCTTTAGTCAAGAGTGAGAACAAAGATCTAGTGATGTACTTTTCTGTTCTGTGGGTGAAATTCCGACACTTTTAAAAATTAACCGCAAGATCTGATGGGTTTCATTTTTGCTGTAGTGTGTAACTTCCTCTGTGCAATGCCCTCTGCAGCGCTCACCCCGGTGCAGGTTCAGCTGTACTCTAAGGACCCATGGCCCTTGCTCTGATGGATCCCAGCTGCGCAACTTTGGCTTGAATTTCTAAGGAAGTTGTTAAGATGTAGGAGAGCTCTGTGACTCTCTGTAGAGCCATAAGATAGGTAAAATTTCAAACAGGTAGGATTGGTAAGAAGGTGATCGAGAATTCAAGAGAAAAACCCAAAACACTAGTACGAAGAGATATAAAATGACGAATGAGAGAAAACAGAGTTAGTGGAAGATGGCAACTTGGCAATGTCAAGTATTTGTTTCTGGAAGAAGTGGAGCATGACCATCCTCTGAATCCTACCTGACCAGCAGGAGCCCCTGGGAGTCCTATTGGAGGTGGCGAGCTCAGCCTAGCAGCTCATTAAATCTTGGGTGTCTGTTGTTCAGATTTGCTAATAGATAATCACTCTATGCATTTAAGCTCTGTGTCCTACCTGCGGAATTTTTCTGTGTGAGCTAAAGGTGTTTGAATAAAGTGGCCCAAGGAAGGATGTCTATAAGGACATGAAAACTCATCATTCTCTACGGTCCTGCTCCATGTCTGTCCTGTTTAACCAGTCTGAAAATAGAGCAGAGGGATATGGTGATCTTTGGGTCAATGCGGAGTCATTTTAGAGCTGGAACAAACACCTGAAGCCAGAAATGGTATTCTCAGTGCTTCAGGTTAGTGCTTTAGCCCATGGCAAAAAAATAGCAGTGTCATGTATCAATAGTCTCTCCATCCTGAAATACCTCCTACAATTGCTTCCTGGTGAAACTGTGTTTCATTCTTACAAATTGCAGATAACTACTCCTCTGCTGTGATTAGCATGGTTATTGTCTCAGCTGCAGTAAAGTTACGAGATACTTAACTTGGATAGGATGTTTGATAATAATCTATTATTTTAATATAATAATCTATAATGATAATATATTCTTTTAATATCATGTCTTGACAGATAAATTTCTCTCTCCTTGTGCTTCCTCTGCCATTAGCTGTGAGAACTGTTAAAACTTTGGGAATATGCTCCATTACTGCACATTCATTATTTAACAGGTAAGATTTATTGCTTCCTCTTTAAATAGCAACGAGACAGAATAACTGTTAAACAGAATTAGAAAGCTTAAACATTCAGGTCCTAAATGGCTTTTAGAAAGCCTAAGCAGCTGACCTTGCCCACTCATTTCTGGAGTCAAAAAAAGCAAAAGCAACCTGAACATAATTCATGCTACAGGTAAATATTTAAATGGATCGAATGTTGAGCCTTCCTGCAGTGTCACTAAAGGTCCCTTCAAAAAAAGGCTGAGGAAAGGTATTCCTGCTCGGGAATATTGCCTGGTCTAGTCGAGAGGGGGCGTCCCTGCCCATGACAGGGAGGTTGGACTAGATGATCTCTAAGGTCCCTTCCAGCCTAGGCCATTCTATGATTCTATGATTCTATGAAAGCCAATTAAGAAATATCTGATAATTGTTGAAACATACACACAAAAGCATTTTATTCCCCTCTAGTATACTTGCTTGAAATAGGTGACAACACACTTAATATTCTAGGCCCAGTCATGGTCCAGAGGAGCACTGTGCAAATCATGCCCAATGAAATTTGAGGAGTTAGCCCTTAGTGACAGAGACAACTTGCTAGCAGTCTTTAGCACTGTTCCTACTCCACTTCTTCAGAAAATATTCTCTGAGGAGCCATACTAACTTAAATAGTTAAAACCTTGGTAAATACAAAACATTAAATACTGGCATAGATTGAAAACTGATGACTCTTAAGTGCATGCCCAAAATCAGTGATATGAAAGAATGAACTATTCTGAAAAAGTCTGAGTAATGTATGTGGTAAGCAGTATTACCCATGACCTCTACCATTAATTTTTCTTATTATGCCTAGTCAGTCTGTGTTTCATGTTCCATAGATTACTGTCATGAAGTCAGTTATTGCTTTAGAAGATGCCATTTTCAAAGTTGTCTGCAGTAGCAAGTTTATTATCTATAGCTTCAAGATACTGTCGGTCTTTTTATATAAGATCTGAGCATCCTTGAAACTTAACTCTTCTATCACTTAGGCTGGAAGTTGTCAGCTGTTCTGTAAAACAAGCTGTTAGGTTCTGTTCTCAGTAATGACAGACAGTCCATTTGGTACTTGGAAAAACAAATTGTGACCTATAGAGTTTGTAAAAGGTCCCCATCCCTGATAGACCTGTGATGGATTTGAAGTTACTTATTCTCTTTGCTAACTCTCTTATTCTGTGCATCGTTATCATTTAGTGGCTCTAGAGAAATCACAGAAGGTACTGACCTGTGATCTGTATGGCTGTAGTTAATGCCGTTAGCGATACAGATAATGATTCAAAGAACTACAACCTGCTCTGGTAGCAGCTGTTTCAGTGAAAGAGACGTGATAACTCCAGCAATCCTCATGCTTCATTTCAAATTGCAGCAGGAGAGTGTGCATTTGCAAGAATAAACAAAATTGCTATAGAGGAAGGTTTGCTCTGACTTGAATTTTGATAAACAGCTCAGAAAAGTAATACAAAAGAAAAGATTATTCTCTTTCAATCTGAAGCAGGGAATCCACAGATTCAGGATTTGGGAGATCCTTATAATGCCTTTTGGAAAAAAAAGTGAGAAGCCTGGAAGAAGCTAAGAGAAGTTTGTCCTAGTAACAGAGTCATTATGCTCGATTATGGCAGCTTAACAAGTTTTTTGCAACCAAATAAACACTACCTAGCAATTTACCTTCAAAAACCTCTTAATTCCAGTGGTCTTTACACTTATCATGGAATGTCCATATACCCTTGAAAATCAGTTACTAATTCTCATCTTATATGGACAAGTTTAAGCTCTGATAACTGATGGGGATATACTCCTACACAGCATTGGTGTAAAAATACTATCATATGCAATAGATCAGGTGAAGGATAATATCCCTGCTCTGTGCTAGGTAAATCATAGTGTGATATTTGGCCACTGAAGTACTGTGAGAAACTTTACTGACTTTAATGACTTTCACAGCCTCTAAGTCAGAACCTTATTTAACAATCTAATAGTAATCTAAATAGTATAATGAAAAATACACTTGAATTGTTACTAGGAAATACTGCTGAAAGAGTTTGCAAGCTTAAATTAGATAGACGAGCCCTCTCCTATGTTTGAAAATTGACCAATTGTTAATTCTGTGTTCTATTTTACCAAATAGAAGTTCCTTTTGAATGGGAAATATTTGCGTATTAAGCCAGTGGAAACTGGGCAGCTATTCCTTTTCAGTATCTGGCCATGCTATTACAGTGGGTTTGTGCAACTGGGACAGAAAAAAACCCCAAACAAAAAAGGCATAAAATTAATCGTTAATACAGTCAAAGGATCACTAACAAGAAAAATATAGAACAGATGGTTATTCTTTTCAAATGAATAGCTGCTAAAATATTGTCCAGGGAAAGTCACCCCAAAGAATTACCCCCGCAAGCATGTTGCTTTATACTCCCACTTCATTTACTTTTGTTAACTATGTGTTCCCCTAACTATATTTTACTTGGCTAAATATCAATTTATATAGCTTCTACATTAAAATTGTTAAAGCAGTTTTGTCGGTATAGCCTAACCTTGCAGTCTTTTTATCAAAACACCCGTGGGGCAGATCAGCCTTGAGATCTAGCCTGCACACAGTCCAGCCAAGCAAGCAATTGCAACTGTTCCCCTCCCTCCTCAGAAAGCTCTATTAGTCTGCCTCGATCATCCTCTCCCTGACTCAAGTAACTAGACTTCCCACCCTTAGCATTGCCAACCACATATCCTTTCAGCTTAGTTGATAATGTTTCATGTCCCTTTTCAAAGGCTGAATTAAATCAGATGTCTGTCAGGCTTCTGCAGACAACGTATCTGAGCTATCTCCTACCTTTGAAGGACAAACAATAACTCATCTAATTACTCTCCATTCTAACACCTCTGAATCACAGCTAATGGCAAATGAATTGACAGAAAAATACAGGATTTAAGGGAGAGCTTCCCAAGTAAGCATCCAATGCCACTTTAATTGCCTAGGGTATCCTTCCTGGCATATGGCTGCCACTGCAGAAGGCTGTAGGTCTCCCATATGCTGTATGTCATACCTGCCAGATTCTTGGAGATGTCTCAGACACTCGAGGGAATCCAAAGTGTCACTGGGTACCTCAGTTTAGCCAGCCACTTTACTCTGATATCAGAAGGACCACAAACAAGTGGTCAACACACCTTTCTAATTTAATGCTCCTAGGTATTACTGTTTCTGGACATCAAGTAGGTTTTAGTACTACACTCCTCAGAATTTCTTAGACATTTCCAGAGTGCTGTGTGAGGTATTTGTTGTGAAATCTATCAGAACTAATGCTATTGTGTGTTTAGTCCCTCACAGTGTTTTGGAACTATATGGGCTGACATTTCATGGCACAATAACTCAGAAAAACCCAACACGTTTTATGGTTAAGCTGAAGTTATTCTGGCAGAGCAATGATTGCAAAATAAAAGAAAGAAGGATTTCACATTTTAAGGATGCAGAGCTAGTTTCTAGGAAGATGCATCATCCAATCCCTAGGGCATGATTTTAGACTAGAAATTAAGGTGGGAAAAAGAAATATATGTATAGATATATAGGATTCATTTATCCATTTCTTATTATCTTCAGTGTGACTTATACTTGAATAAAGAGTAATCTTATATAGACAATATTAATCTCACTTGCAATCAATCTTCCTATATGCAAACAAAACCATAGCACAAGTGAATGGGATTATCAGGCAGTGGCTTCATATAAAGCATGACCAAACAGACTGGTTCTCATCCCTGCAAGAGAGAAAGGTGAAAAAAGCACACATGTTAAGAGGTCATTTCAAAATGGAGAGAAATATAACAGAACTTCCAAGAAACTTGACATGGCAGCAGGAGTCCTTGTGGAGTCTCCACACCATTTGCTATCAGTTCTGCGTGGCTGGGACACTGTGCACACAAGACTTGCAGGCACTGCTCAGGTACCCCTCCTTGACGCTGCTGCCATCCCTGGAAGATTGTATAGAACTGTACCACAGCACAAAGGTCTCAGTCTCAAGTACAACCATATCAAAATTACTTTTGTGCCGCTGTTTGTCTATGAGCCAGTGTGTTGTGCATGTACATTTGATTAGAGAGCTCAAATTCTCATTCAGTTGGATGAGATAACATGGATAAACAGAATGGGTTTGGAGATGCTGTCTTATGAGGGCATACATTCCTGTTTCAGGCCAGCCAGAAAGGAGGATTTCTTCTTTCTTAAGCTTGTCACCCTGGCAAGACTCCCTAAACAAACTTTTACATTCGTTTTCCCACATCACACCTGGTTGTTTTTTCTTCATTTTGTTTAGTCTATTTCTTGTCAATAGGAGCAAGAATATAATCTCCTTCACATTAACAATAAGTTTTCAGGACTCAGAATAAAGTCACACTGAAACAACCTGAGTGTTCTCACCAGCAAGCTGCATTGTCAGGTTCAGCATCCTCTCAGACAGTGAAAAATATGGTGCGCTTGCTTCATGTTTTGAACCCAACGAACCAGAAAGGCCTAGGTTCAGGTGAAAATTATGTGAAAGTTAATGATTTCAATGATTGCATGCAAATGATTGCATGCAAACTGCATGCAATTCAACAGAGCCAAGTGTA
>NW_009701797.1:0-1745 GCF_000703405.1 Apaloderma vittatum
TCACAGAAGGGTGCAGGAATCACAGAAGGTTACTGGAATCACAGAAGTGTGCTGGAATCAGAGAGGAGTGGTTGCATCACAGAAGGATGCTGGAATCACAGAATGGTGCTGGAATCAGAGAAGGGTGCACGAATCACAGAAGGGTACAGGAATCACAGAAAGGTGCTAAAATCACAGAAGAGTACTGGAATAACAGAAGGGTGCTGGAATCACAAAATTGAAGAAAGAATCACAGAAGGGTGGTGGAATTACAGAGTTGAAGAAAGAATCACAGAAGGGTGGCAGAATCACAGAAGGGTACAGGAATCAAAAGGGTGCTGAAATCACAGAGGGGTCCTGGAATCACAAAATTGAAGAAAAAATCGCAGAAGGGTGGTGGAATCACAGAAGTGAAGAAAGAGTGCTGGAATAACAGAAGGGTGCTGGAATCACAGAATGGTGCTGAAATCACAGAGGGGTGCTGGAATAACAGAATGGTGCTGAAATCACAGAAGGGTGCTGGAATAACAGAAGGATGCTGGAATCACAAAAGGGTGGTGGAACCACAGAAGCGTGGTGGAACCACAGAAGAGTGGTGGAATCACAGAAGTGTGGTGGGATCACAGAAGGGTGGTGTAATCACAAAAGTGTACTGGAATCACAGAAAGTTGCTGGAATCACAGAATTGAAGGAAGAATCACAGAAGGGGGAAGGAATCACAGAAATGAAGAAAGAAGGAGAGAAGGGTGGTCAAATCACAGAAGGGTAGTGGAATCACAGAAGGGTGCTGGAATGACATAAGGGTTCTGGGATCACAGAAGGGTGGCGGAATCACAGAGGATGGTGGAATCACAGAAGGGTGGTGGAATCACAGAATAATTGTGGAATCAGAGAAGGGTGGTGGAATCACAGAAGGGTTATGGAATCACAGTAGGTTCCTGGAAGCACAGAGAGTGGTGGAATCACAGAAGGTTGGTGGAATCTCAGAAGGGTGGAGGAATCTCAGAAGGGTGGTGGAATCACAAAATTGAAGAAAGAATCACAGAAGGGTGACGGAATCACAGAAGGGTGGTGGAATCACAGAAGGGTGCTGAAAGCACAGAGGGTGGTGGAATCACAGAGGTTGGTGGAATCACAGAAGGGTGCTGGAATCACAAAAATGAAGAAAGAATCACAGAAGGGTGGTGGAATCACAGAAGGGTGGTGGAATCTCAGAATTGAAGAAAGAATCACAGAAGGGTGGTAGGTTCACAGAAGGGTGGTAGAATCACAGAAAGGTGGTGGAATCACAGAAGAGTGGTGGAATTACTGAAGGATGATGGAATCACAGAAGGGTGACGGAATCACAGAAGGATGCTGGAATCACATAAGTGTTCTGGAATCACAGTAGGATGCTGGAAGCACAGAGGGTGTTGGAATCACAGAATTGAAGAAAGAATCACAGAAGTGGGGTGGACTCAAAGAAAGGTGGTGTAATCACAGAATTGAAGAAAAAATCATAGAAGGGTGGTGAAATCCAAAATTGAAGGAAGAATCAAAGAAGGGTGCTGGCATCACAAAGGGGTGCTTGAATCACAGAAGGATGGTGGAATCACAGAAGGGTGCTGGAATCACAGAATGGTACAGGAATTATAGAAGGGTAAAGGAATCAGAGAACGGTTCTGGAATCACAGAAAGGTGCTGGAATCACAAAATTGAAGAAAGAATATAAAAGGGTGGTGGAATAACAGAAGAGTGGTGGAATCACAGAAAGGGACTGGAATCAC
>NW_009701797.1:1962-2652 GCF_000703405.1 Apaloderma vittatum
AGGGGGGGGGAATCACAGAGGGTGTTGGAATCACAGAAGGATGGTGGAATCACAGAAGGGTGGTAGAATCACAGAAGGGTAGTGGAATCAAAGAATTGAAGAAAGACTCACAGAAGGGTGGTGGAATCAGAGAAGGGTAGTGGAATCACAGAAGGGTGGCGGAACCACAGAAGAGTCGCGGAATCACAGAAGGATGCTGGAATCACAGAAGGGTGTTGGAATCACAGAAGGGTGGTGGAATCACGAAATTGAAGAAGGAATCACAGAAGGGTGGCGGAATCACAGAATTTAAGAAAGATTCATAGACGGATGTTGGAATCCAGAATTGAAAAAAGAAACACAGAAGGGTGCTGGAATCACAGAAGGGTGACGGAATCAAACAATTGAAGAAAGAATCACAGAAGGGTGGTCGTATCACAGAAGGGTGGTGGATTCAAAGAAGAGTGGTGGAATCACAGGATGGTGGTGGAATCACAGCATTGAAGAAAGAATCACAGAAGGGTGGAGAAATCACAGATGATGGTGGAATCACAGAATATTGGTGGAATCACAGACGTTTGCTGGAATCACAGAAGGGTGCTGGAATCACAGAAGGGTGCTGGAATCACAGTACGGTGCTGGAAGCAGAGAGGGTGATGGAGTCACAGAGGGGGGGGTAATCACAGAAGGGGGGTGGGATAACAGCAGGGG
>NW_009701797.1:3037-7358 GCF_000703405.1 Apaloderma vittatum
ATCACAGAATTGAAGAAAGAATCACAGAAGGGTGCTGGAATCACAGAGGGTGGTGGAATCACAGAAGGGTAGTGGAATCAGAGCAAGGTGATGGAATGACAGCGGCGTGGTGGAATCACAGATGGGTGACGGAATCACAGAAGAGAGGGAAGAATGACTGAACAGTGGTCGAATCACAGTACGGTGGTCTAACCACAGAATGGAAGAAAGCATCACAGAACAGGAGTAGAATCAGAGAACGTTGGTGAAATCACAGAACGGGGGCGGAACCACAGAACGGAGGCGGAATCACAGAACGGGGGTGGAATCACAGAATGGAAGAAAGAATCACAGAATGGTGGTGGAATCTAGAATTGAAGGATGAATCACAAAACTGTGGTGGAATCACAGAATGAAAGAACGAATCTCAGAATGGAAGAACGAATCACGGAATTGAAGAAAGAATCACAGCAGGGTAGTGGAATCACGGAAGGGTGGTGGAATCACAGAAATGAAGAAAGAATCACAGAAGGGTGGGCGAGTCACAGAAGGGTGGGGGTATCAAAGAAGGGTGGGGGAGTCACGGAATGGGACGGAGTCACGGAACAGAAAAAAGGATCACAGCAGGGTGGTGGAATCACAGAGGGTGGTGGAATCACAGAATTGAAGAAAGCATCACATAAGGGTGGTGGAATCACAGAAAGGTGGTGGAATCACAGAAGGGTGGTGGAATCACAGAAAGGTGGTGGAATCACAGAAAGGTGGTGGAATCACAGAAAGGTAGTGGAATCACAGAATTGAAGAAAGAATCACATAAGGGTGGTGGAATCACAGAAGGGTGGTGGAATTACAGAGGGTGGTGGAATCACAGAAGCGTGCTGGAATCACAGAAGGGTGGTGGAATCACAAAATTGAAGAAAGAATACTGGACGGGTGGTGGGGTTAAGGGTGGCGGAATCACAGAGGGTGGTGGAATCACAGAAGGGTGGTGGAATCACAGAAGGGTGCTGGAATCACAGAAGGGTGGTCGAATCACAGAAGGGTTGTAGAATCACAAAATTGAAGAAAGAATCACAGAACGGTGGAGGATTCACAGAATTGAAGAAAGAATCACAGCAGGGGTTGTAGAATCACAAAATTGAAGAAAGAATCACAGAACGGTGGAGGATTCACAGAATTGAAGAAAGAATCACAGCAGGGTGCTGGAATCACTGAAGGGTGCTGGAATCACAGAAGGGTGCTGGAATCACAGAATTGAAGAAAGAATCACAGAATGGTGGCGAAATCACAGAAGTGTGTTGAAATCACAGAAAGGTGGTGGAATCACAAAAGGGTGGTGGAATCACAGCAGAGTGATGGAATCATAGAATTGAAGCAAGAATCATAGAAGAGTGCTGGAATCACAGAAGGGTGGTAGAATCACAAAATTGAAGAAACATTCACAGAAGGGTGGATGAATTACAAAATTGAAGAAAGAATCAAAGAAGGGTGTTGGAATCACAGAGGGTGGTGGAATCACAGAAGGGTGGCGGAATCACAGAATTGAAGAAAAAATCACAAAATGGTGGCAGAATCACAGCAGGGTGGCGGAATCACAGAAGGGTGACAGAATCACAGAGGATAGTGGAATCATAGAAGGATGTTGGAATCAGAGAAGGATGCTGGAATCACAGTAGGGTGCTTGAAGCACAGAGGGTGGCGGAATCACAGAAGGGTGGTGGAATCACAGAAGGGTGCTGGAATCACAGAAGTTTGGTGGAATCACAGAAGGATGGTGGAATCACAGAATGGTGGTGGAATCACGGAAGGGTGGTGGAATCACAGCAGAGTGGTGTTATCACAGCAGGGTAGTGGAATCAGAATTGAAGAAAGAATCATAGAAGTGTGGTGGAATACAGAATTTAAGAAAGAATTACAGAAGGGTGCTGAAATCACAGAAGGGTGGCGGAATCACAGAAGGGTCTTAGAATCACAGAGTCAGAGAATCACAGAATCACAGAATAACAGAATCACAAAATCACAGAGTCATGGAATCACAGAGTCACATGGTCACAGAATCACAGGGTCACAGAATCACAGGGTCACAGGGTCACAGAATCACAGGGTCACAGAATCACAGAATCACAGGGTCATAGAATCACAGAGTCACAGAATCACACAGTCACAGAATCACAGAATCACAGAATCTCAGAGTTACAGAATCATAGGATCAGAGTGTCTGAGAATCACAGTCACAGAATCACAGAATTACAGAGTCACAGAATCAAAGGGTCAGAGAATCACAGGGTCAAAGAGTCACAAAATAACAGAGTGACGGAATCACAGAGTCACAGTCACAAAATAACTGAGTCACGGAATCACAGAGTCATAGGGTCACAAAATCACAGAATCACAGGGTCACAGAATCTTAGAATCATAGGATCAGAGAGTCTGAGAATCACAGAGTCACAGAATCACAGAATCACAGAGTCACATAATCACAGAATCATAGGATCAGAGAGTCTGAGAACCACAGTGTCACAGAATCACTGAATCTCATAGTCACGGATTCACAGAATCACAGAATCACAGGGTCATACTATCACAGAATCACAGAATCACAGGGTCACGGAATCACAGAGTCACAGAATCACAGAATCATAGTGTCACAGAATCACAGAATCAGAAGGACAGAGAATCACAGGGTCATAGAGTCACAGAATCACAGAATCATAGGGTCAGAGTATCACAGAGTCACAGAGTCACTGAATCACAGGATCACAGAACCTCGGAGTCACAGAATCACAGAACCTCAGAGTCACAGAATCACAGAATCGCAAGATCAGATAATCACAGGGTCACAGAATCACATAATCACAGAGTCACAGAACACACTGTCACAGAATCACAGAAACACAGAATCACGGAGTCACAGAGTCACGGAGTCACAGAGTCACAGAGTCACTTAGTCACCGAGTCAAAGAGTCACAGGGACACGAAATCACAGAGTCACAGAGTCACAAAATCACAGAATCAGAGAGTCACAGAATCACAGTCACAGAATCACAGGGGCACAGAATCAGAGATTTAGAAGTTCACAGAATCACAGAGTCACAGAATCACAGATTTTCAAGGTCAAAGTTTCACAGAGTCACAGAATCAGAGAATCACAGAATCACAGGGTCACAAAATCACAGATTCACAGGATCACAGGTTCACAGAGTCACAGAATCAGAGAATCACAGAATCATAGGATCAGAGATTCTGATTAACAGAGTCACAGAATCACAGTGTCAAAGAGTTACAGAGTCACAGAATCAGATGGTCACAGAATCACAGGGTCATAGAATCACAGAGTCACAGGGTTGCAGAATCACAGGGTCATAGAATCACTGAGTCATAGAATCACAGAGTCACAGATTCACAGAATCACAAAGTCTCAGAGTCACAGAATCACAGAATCCTAGGGTCACAGAATCACAGTCACGGAATCACAGAGTCACAGAATCACAGAATCAAGGGTCATAGAATCCCAGGATCATAGAATCACAGGGTCGCATAATCACAGTGTCACAGAATCACAGAGTCACAGAATCACAGAGTCACAGAATCACAGAATCATAGGGTCACAAAATCACAGGGTCGCAGAGTGTCCTGGGTTTAGCTAAATCCCAGTCCTATTTAGTGATTTTTACCTTTCAGTTTTAGTTTCTTCTAAAAGGCTGCACTTTCTGAAGTTAGCAGCATGTTTTCGTAGGCAGTGCCTGCTACTAGCAGTGATAACACCTGAGGCCTGGGACTGGGATGCAGACAGGCTCTTGCTTATACTTATTCCTATAGTGACCAAGGCCACTGCTGGCTCTTGTGTGCCACGCTGGGGGTGCCGGGTAGTAGCATCCTGGAAATGTCCTGTGGGGATCTGGAGCTGTGAGCAGTCCTGACCCACACTCTATAGCCTGGTCATGTGCTTGGGGCTTCCAAACCCCATCTTACGTGACCTCTGACTACTCTTGATGATGTTTGCAGATGAAAACTCAGTGGTCATATGTTAAGAAAAGATGGAGTGAGACTTTATACCAAGGCCTGTAGTGGCAGAACAAAGGGCATGGGCTTTAAACTGAGAGAGGGAAGATTCATACTGGCCAGAAGAAAGAAATATTTTATGATGAGAATATCAAGACACCGGAACAGACTGCCCAGAGAAGTGGTTTCCCCCTCCCTGGAAGTTTCTGAGATTGGAACTTTGAGCAACCTGAACTAGTGAAAGATGTCCATGGCCATGGCTGGGAGGATGTATTAGATGCTCTTTTAGGATCCGACTGTCCCCAATCATTCTGTGATTCTTTGATTTTAATATTTCCAA
>NW_009701798.1:0-10539 GCF_000703405.1 Apaloderma vittatum
TTTTTCTGTTCTTTTATTTTCTTTTTCTTTTTTACTTTTACTTTTTTGCCTTTTTTCTTTTTTATTTCTTCTTTTTCTCTTTTCTTTCTTATTCTCTTTTTTTCTTTTTTCTCTTTTCTTTCTTATTCTCTTTTTTCTTTCTTATTCTCTTTTTTCTTTTTTCTCTTTTTCCTTTTTTCTTTTATTTTTCCCTTTTTTCCTTTTTTTCTCCTTTTGTTTTATTTCCTTGCACACTCTCCTGCCAAACAGTATTTGTGACATTTTAATTTTCACTTTTGCAGTTTCGTAGGCTCACATTCTGTATTTTCTTTTGATATAAATGAATAATAGTAGGTTGTTAGTAGAATATTGTTTCAGGCTTATTATTATGCATGATACTTTTTCTAACCTCTCTTTGTCAGTTCCTTTAAATTTACTTTTGTAGTTCCTTTTTTGGCAAGCAAAGCAAGGGATGGCATTGTTACCCAATCTCTGCTTCACTTAACGGAGTGTAGGGGAAAATGTTAATGTGGAAAATTCAAGTGTAGAATTGCGAAATCTGAAAGAGAAAGAAGAAATAATATAGGAAAAAATATTAAATGTCTGTTGATCCTTGCTAGTGATACTAGAATAAAATATGAAGCTTATAACGGAATTTGAGAAACTGAGCTACGAAAGGCAATATGAAACAACTGTTATGGGAAAATGGCTTGTAATTTTGACATTGAACAAAGTTTCGGAACACAGCACTATGAGACGAAGAACATAATACTGAAAGTACAACTTTTCTTCTCTGAGAAAATAAAGATTAAGGAATTGACATGTGTAAAATGGGAAGTGTGGTAAATCTGGTTGATCAGTAGAAGGATTATGAGGTTAACAGGTAGACTTCTTTTCCCATGATAAGGGATAGAACACAGTATGAAATAACATATTTTGAGCTGAGAAAGATATATTACTTGGATAGGTAAAATTTGGACTGTGATCCTAACCTTACCTACTGTGATTACAAAAATCTTCAAAACATTTTATTCTGTACAGATACAGTAGATGTGAAGCAGGTACCTAAGCCTGAAAATAATGTTTTAGGATTATGCACACTGAAATGGAATCATCAGATGAACAGAGACAAAATATTGTACAGTTTATGCTGATTTTATTAGTTAAAACACAGGGTGATTAATTTCCACTTGTTCCAGATAAATATCAGATAAATCAGATTGCATTCCTGAATCTAAAAGTAAAGATCGACAAAAAACTGTCTTCAGGAAATTTCAGATATGGAAAAAAATCTGAAGTGTCCTATCAATAACCACGATGAAAATCTGAAGCAAGCCAAATTAATGAAACTTTTTTAGTGTTATACTTCTACCAGAAATATTAATATCAAATGTCGCATTTCTAACAATGTTGCTGTTTCTAATCCAACCTTATTAAGAAAGTTTTACTTGGATTTTTGTCAAAAACACTACTGATATATGTGTAAAAGTCCTAAATAATTTTAAAAACATGCATTTATTTAGAAGTATTTACAACTAGTGCAATCTATACTTAAAATGTTATAGAAATAAAATTTAATAAATTTAATTAAAAAATAATGCTTTCTGTAAAAGAGTAGGGGATCTTTGCAGAGATCTTTGGAGTCAGTTGCATATTCTTATTTGTACATTTATCATGAGGCTGGAAACAATTACTAATATTGGTTTAGATCTAAATGACCTACTGCATTCTCTGCCAGGATATGAGCTGGCATACTGACTTTGGTTATGACTGTCTGTAGTGTGTTGACCCTAGCCATCAACTAAACACCCACCACCTGCTTGCTCAGCCCCGAACCCCCCACAAGATAAGTGAGAATAATAAGAGTAAACTTGAGAAAAACTCGTGGGTTGAGCTGAAGACAGTTTAATAAGCGAAAGGAAGAGAGGGAAAAAAGAAGAAGATGCAAAAGCAGTCACTCATCACTTCCCACATTCCCAGCTTGTCTCTGAGCAATGGCTAGTTTGGAAAAAAATAGCCCCAAATTTCTTTGTTACTGAGCATGATGTTGCATGGATCTTTAGTCCATTTGGGTCAGCTGTCTTGTGTCTCCTCCTAGTCTCCTGCCCACTTCCAGTCTACTTGCTGGTAGTGGAGAAGAATGAGAATCAGAGGTAATTGCTCAGCAGTAGCTAAAACATTGGTTTGTATCCGCATGGTTTAGTCACAGATCCAAAACAGCATCACAAAGGCTGCTGTGAAGAAAGTTAACCCCACTCCAGCCAGATCCACCACATTTTCTCATAACAGGAACTAGAGACTTTGAAATGTGTAATGGCAGTGGTGTTCACATGGACACCAATGAAAGTTATTACCCATGGCAGTCGTTACCATACAAAAGATATTCTCAAAATACATAATGCTAAATAACAACTATTAGGAGAATTAGATGCTAAAAGGGCTATAAACATCACTCTTCAAGTGTTTTTGATATTCTGCCCAAATGCTATTTTGTCTCTTTTATTCTTTGTTTTTTCTTTGGTAGATATATTTTGCTGACATAAGTAGTCTTATGTGCCACATGCAGAAAGATAAGGGATTACCATGGGAGATCTAACCAGAAATACCTATCCTTGACTGCCTGCTCCTTCCTCCTGCTGCAGCTTACTGCTCCCCCAGGAGAAGAGACAGAACAAAGTGTCTGCTTATGCCTTAGCTGTAGGGAGCAGAGTCCATCATCTATCTTTAAACCATCTCTGCACGCTGCTTAACTTAGGCTGCAGGATGGTGTACAGACACAGCTGAAGCACGAGCGTGAAATCCATCCAACTGACGGATTCCTTGGACTGACACTTTAGGTTTCACAAGTGCTTTTCTGCCTGTGCTTGTGTATGATACATTAATCATTAAGCTGTTCTCACTTTCTTGGTGATCAAAATGGTTTGGAAAGCATTATGGGTTATTTAATATGGTGTGATTTTCAATGCTTTTAGCATTTATTAATTTGTAAAACAAATGATGCACCTCTTATAGCTTTGCATCTCTTCATTCATCAGACGAATGATTAAAGTTCGTGTCAATTCTATGATGGTAAACAGGCAAATCAAATCTTAACCTAAACTGGAACAAGCAAGACAACTTTTGTCTTTGCCCGGAGGAACAATGTCATTGTCTTGAGCTTACAACTATCATTACCATCAGATAATTAAAATGAAGAGAAGCTTTAAACACCCTTTCTCTGATTTATCATTCAGGACTTCTTCAAGCATTGCTACAGCTGTCAATCATTTCAGTCCTTTGGAAATGTTTATAAAAACTATTGTAAGTGTTCAACAACAGGAGGTAGCAAGTCTCTTCTGCGTGTTGACATTTGAGCTTTATCTCAAAAATGCTTTCTTAAGCTCCTTCTAATCCCATTTTCTCTGTTGAAACAATATCTTTCTCTTGGAGAGGCAGCACTCTGCTACTTCAGTTACAGATACTCCTAAGAAATTTCGATAAAAAAAGAAATAAAAACATAACAAAACCATTGATTCAGTGAAGTCCAAAAAGCAAAGATGTGAGCTTTCTCCAGTCACAAAAGAAAACAATATACCTTCAGCAGCATTTTTTTTCACTGTCTCTGATTTGTTGTGGATAAATATTTTCTTTCTCTGGGGATGTAAAATCTGCTGAAAGAGTTGTCTGTGGTGGGTAACTATGAGTGAGTGAAACGGCAACCAGCTGTGGAAATGCTAGCTTCTGGGAAAAGGCAGTTACAATACAAAATTAATTCCTAGTCTACAGAGGCCAAAAATCACCTCTGGAAATTATATCCTGTGTGCAAACTCTGTGAGTGTTCACATCTACACATAAAATGGAGTAAACAAGAGACTTGCTTATAAATGCCAAATCATCCTACTGTAACCTTAGTGGTTTATAAATAAATGTTTGATTATAATCCTGGAGTGGATTTCTAAGAGCAGAGAGCGCTGAAAGCTGTTTCAAGCAACCTTTAGACTCTATTTGTAGTATTCAAAAAATTAAATGTCACACACATATCAAAATCCAACGCAGAACCACTTTACCCTAAAATCCACCACAACAGTCTCTCTCATTTTTTTTATGTTTTATTTTCACTTTAAGAATGTGGAATAACTGCATTTTGCAGTAGCAATGTAATAACGATAAGTCTCTTGATATAGGGAAGGAATAAGCTGTATAAAGTAGCAGTATCCTTTACTAGACCCATGGCTGTAGCTGGAAGAAAAAAGACAAGATTTCAGTCACATAAGCCCTCCAGCTGCAGGTCAAGTGTAGAAGCAACATACTTCAAGCTCAGTATAGGTGAGGCATAATTAACTTA
Organism: Apaloderma vittatum; assembly: GCF_000703405.1. Classification (NCBI taxonomy): domain Eukaryota; kingdom Metazoa; phylum Chordata; class Aves; order Trogoniformes; family Trogonidae; genus Apaloderma; species Apaloderma vittatum. Next base: position 4,304 of record NW_009701798.1, read on the forward strand.
GGGATGTTAATAAGACAATCCAAGAAGAAAAGTAGGTGTTGGTATCTACGGGACATGAAGACAGAAAGAAACAATGGTTGAATCACTGTGAAAAAGAGACACACATCATTACCTCCTGCAGCTGGAAGCAGTACAAATATTAAAATGCCATCAAACCCTTGTTTATACTAAATCAAATGTTTGTGGTGTCCAGTGGAATAAAGAATTGTAGTTCTGTTGTGGTTCAAGCCGACCTCCTGGGCTGACAACTAAGAATCATGTGGTCGTTCGCTCACTCCTGCCCCCATCTCCATCTCCACAGGAATGTGGAGGGAGAAAATTAAGATAAAAAGGTTCAAGGACTGAGATTAAGGACAGATAGGGTAATAATCTGTCACTTAAGATGATGTGTGGAAAAAAAACAGTAGCCTTGGAGAGAAAACATCGATTTAATTTAGCACCATCGTTTTTTGGAGTGGGATAGTGAGAGGAATACACAAATAAATACAATCTGATCTTAAATACCTCCCCTCCTTCATCTTCCTGGCTACCTCCTACCCTCATCAGATCAGGGGGAGGCAGGGGGTGGGAGGTGCAGCCCGTCTGGTCCATGGCAGTTCCTCCTTCTGAAGAAAAAGGCCTCCTAGCAGTCTCCCCTTCATGCTGCGTTGTGTCCACCTCACAGAAGGCAACCTTCTTCCTCCTTGTGAGTCCAGTTGAATTAGGGCCGTGGTTCACTTCATGTACGTCCTCCACTGATGCTTGATCTCTCTCCTTTCTGGCGCAGGGCTCTTCACTTATGACTGCATCGTGGATGTTCTCGACACCACTGATCCCCTCAGCCCACAATCATCTTTCTGCCATCTTACTCACCACGGGGGTCCAGGGAAAGGTTCTGCTCTACGTGTGTCCTTCTCTCCCTCTTTCCTCACAGACTGCGTTCTGCTTTCCTCTCACCTATCTGCTCCTCCAACAGGAAAACTCCCCAACATAAAAGACAGGACGAATCAAGACAAGATGAGACGAAAATGAAAGAGAAACAATGGGGTCACCTCTTAAATACCTTGAGGGATTTGCCTGACCCTGGCCAAAGGTGAGTCCAACTTCTACCTGGGGCTCGGGGAGACTCTCAAAGTTTTGCAAGAGTCATCCCCCACAGCTCTCTCCCTTCTTCCAAAATCCCCTCCAGACACAAACCCACGACAAATTCATAGCCTATTGTTCTGAGACTGAAGTTAGTTCGAGTTTTTTGATCTTCCTTAAAGACCAGGACTGAGAGATTGAAGATGGTATAGTTGTTCAGAGGACAGTGTTCTCCCTATTGTTAACTGGGTCTTTCTGTCCTTTATTGCCTGCCCGTGAGTTTATTCTACTTTGCAGGAGTTGTTTGGTTTCATCCACAAGAGGCATTTGATGCATAACATGAAGTATTTCTAAAGCATGAATACAGAGACTCTCATAACCCTTTTGGGGCTAGTAGACACCCTTGTGGTAATGAATATGTGTTGAACTAAACCAAGACAAATAATTTCAACTTTCATTCTGTTTTCCAGTCAACTAGTAAGAAATTCAAGATAACATGCACGAATTAACCCAGTTCCAGAATCTCCCCCTCTTTCCTGTTAAGTAGAAGTATTCTACTCATTATGTATTTCTATAAACAAGGGTGAAAGGCTCTGCACACAGGTTTAGTTTGAGTTATGTGGTATTTTGCTGACAATGCAATGTTGTATATCAGGCCTGAATATGCCTTGACCATTTTCTCTGTTAGTTGGTCTATAACACTAAATTTTAAGGAAAATTAGTGATATTCACTAAGCAGCAAAGCCGAAAGGAGACTGGTTTATGATCACTGATGTTAGGCTCAAAATGTTTCTGTAAATGAAGTTGTTCCTCATCGGGGTTGCCACAACCAGCACTTTTTTAAAAAGATCAATTAGAATAAAATCTGTTGTAATTCTACCATTTGTAATTATTAAAATATAAAGGACTTGCTGCACATGAACTTTATGATGGCTGTGCTAAGCCAGGTAAGTGCCATTTTCTCTTTCAGAATCATATTTCATGCTGACTATTGAACAGTCATATCAATACTGGAGAGGAAATAACAGATGTGTGAAGGATTATTTAAATGCAGTAAAACAGAAGTTGTGCACTGAAGTAGATGACAGAAAGCATGAAGGAGATATAGTATTTCCTAAAAATGCATACTACCTAACCAGATTAACTTAGTCATTAAATCGATATAGCAATTGAACTTCTTTCCAAGAGAATGGAAAAGGACACTGAAAACAGAAGTATTGCAAAGAAGAACTGTGGCAGATTTATTAGAATAGAACAAAACAAAACAGAACAGAAGAGTAGAATAAAGTAGAATAGAGTAAGGTAGACTAGATTAGACTAGACTAGACTAGGCTAGAACAGAAGAAGAACAGATTAGCAAATAATATTTTCAGCTGGAAGGGACCTACAACGGTCATCTAATCCAACTGCCTGACCACTTCAGGCCTGATTAAAAGTTAAAGCATGTTGTTAAGGGCATTGGCCAATGCCTATTAGACAATGACAGGCTTCAACCACCTCTTTAGGAAGCCTGTTCCACTGTTTGACCACACTCTCAGTAAAGAAATTATTCTTAATGCCTAGTCTAAACCTCCCCTGGCACAGCTCTGAACTATTCTCATGCATCCTATCACTGGATCCCAGGGAGAAGAGATCAGCACCTCCCTCTCCACTTCGTTCCTCAGGAAGCTCTAGAGAGCAATGAGGTTCCCTCTAATTCCTTTTCTCCCAACTTGACAAACCCAAAGTCTCTTAGCTTCTCCTCACAGAACATGCCTTCCAGCCCATTCATCAGGTTTGTTGCCCTCCTCTGGATTCATTTAAGGACCTTCACATCCTTCTTATATCATGGCACTCAGAACTGCACACAGTACTTGAGGTGAGGCTGCAGCAACACTGAAAACAGCTGGACAACCACCTTTCTTGACAGGGTGGTCATGCTATGTTTGATACACCTCAGGGTGGGGTTTGCCCTCTTTGCCTCCAGGACACATGGCTGGCTCATATAGAGCTGCTGTTGACCAGCACCCACAGATCTCTTTCTGTAGGCCTGCTCCATAGCCACTCCTCTCCAAATTTATACTTGTGCCCAGCGTTGATCCATTCTAGGCACAGAATTTGGTATTCAATCTTGTAAAATTTTATCCCTTTAATCATTACCCCATGCTTCAATCTCTCTAGTTCCCTCTGCAAGGCAACTTTGTCCCTTAACAAAGTCAATAGCACCTCCCAGTTTGTTATCATCAGACTTGCTAATGGTGCATTCAACTCCTGCATCCCAGCAATTGACAAATATATTGAACAGAACTGACCCTAGAATTGAGTTCTGAGAAACATCACTGGTGACCAGTCACCAGCCAGATGTAGCCCCACTCACTCCATTCACTAAAACAGTTTAAGCTCTGCCCTTAAGCCAGTTGTTCATCCTAGTACACCATGAGCCAGCTTATCAAACTGTTGGACAACATGTACAGAAGAATGCTGCAAGGAAAAGTATCAACAACCTTACTAAAATCCAGAAAAACTACATCCACTGATTCCTTTTCATCTGCTAGGCAGGTGATCTAGTCGTAGAAGCATATCAAGTTAGTTAAACAGGACTTTCCCACTGTGAACACGTTGTCTGGGCCTGATGACACTATCCTTAAAAATGCCTTTCAGTAGCACCCAATATGATCTTCTCCATATTTTTTCCAGGAACTGAGGTTAGACTTACATATCTGTAGTTTCCTGGGTCTCCCCTCATGTCTTTCTTTTAAACTGGAATAACAGCTAGCTTCGAGTCAGCAGGGACCTCCCCAGACTCCCAACGCAAAACCTTTGGTACATAATTGAGAGGAGTCCTGCTTCAGTACTCTGGGATGAATCCCCTCAGATACGATGGAATTATGAGCATTAAGCTGATGAAAGTGGTCCCTCACAATTTCAGTGTCCACTAACAGAAAGTCAAAGTTCCCACAGCTTAGAGGACTGGGCAGCCCAAGGTCTAGCACTAATATTAAAGACTGATGCAAAAAAAACTCCACTGGATGTATCTGCTTTTTCTTAATCTCTATTTGTAAGACAACCATCTTCATCAAATATTGGTCCAGTATTTTCCTTAGACCTTCTCTGACTATCAACGTATTTCAGAAAACCTGTTTTATTGTCTAATGCAACAGTGCGCTAGAAAATACTACTTTTTTGTTTTGTAAAAGAAATTATGTATGACCCAGGTTTTGTACTAAATATTCATTAGTATTTCTCCCCATTGAATAACCATAAGGGCTGAGATTCAGCTCACCTAAATATAAACAATCTGCATCTGAATTTAAGTCCCTTTTGTACTCAGTGGATAGCAATGTGTGTTTTCAGAGTGAGATTCATTTGAATTTAGCTGTCTATTTCAAAACAAGATGAATTATGCCCTAGAAGTGCCCGTGTTTTCTACCAGCTGTGAATAGAGAATAGGATGAATTACTTGGCTGAAAAAGTCTAGAGTATACTCATCAAGAAAGAAATGAATCCCAGACAATTAATCTTCCTGGTCCAGAATTAGATTCTCTACTTCCATCTGTGGAAAAACTTCTCTAGAAAAGCGGTCAGGCTTAGAAATATGTACATGGAGAAATATGGAGTTAGACCCTTCTTGAATGCCTTGCTTTAGATTTTACCTGAGGTTTTTTTCTCAAATGAATTCACGGAAGTGTTTTTATGAGCCAAGTTCTTAAGGTGTTTGATGTACTCAGTGCACTCCTTGTGAGAAGGATGAAATACCTAGAGGCACGTCCCTGTGCCTCATGCTGAACAGCATCTTACTTCTCAGCTGTTCTGTTATACTAAGTATGTGCACTCATAAAGTGAAGATCAATTTAAAATAAATGCCACAGCTTAGCTCTTACTAGTCATATTCCTTTATGATCTGAAAGAAATCAAATTCCTTTTCAGTAGCGCTCCAAAGTGTCAAACACCGCTGTTATAGCAGGGTGTTTATGTAGTATGTGTCTTTCCTTAAATGATCCAAACTAAATTTTAAAAACTATTAATTTGTAAACTTTTATGACATTTCTTGTTGAAAGTGTCATGCAGGTAAAGGTCAGCTTCCAAACATTGCCAATAAAAATCACCTCAGAAGATTAAATTGAATAATTTACCACAAAATAACTGCATTTTTTTTACTATGTCTTAAATGTCATGGTGACACATAAGAAATCTGCCCTAGCAATTCCATTGTGTAAAACAACTAATGTGTGCACCTTCTCTTATATTTTCCTTATCAAAAAAAATTTCACACAAGAAATAAATGTTAACTAGTAAATTTTTGAATGTCATAAATATATTCATAAGTTCTACTCTAAATATTTTACTGCTTCATAAAGGGAATAGGTACACCTCTTATCCATAAAATACAGATTTATGTCACAGCAAACCCCTCAGTTTTATAGCCCTACTAATAGCATTTTAAATCCAAGCTATGCTATGATACATAATAAATTGCTGGTTTTGCCATTGGATCATGCATTAGATCAATGTAATTTAAACACATTAGCTAAAATTTGCAATAAATCTTCTAGAAGTTAGACACTTGATATTTTTAACTTAAATAACACAAACATACCATTTAGATAAGCGTGTACCGACTATGATTTTAGATTTTTAGATATTTCCAAATAGTGCACATAAAACACTCATCAACCATTATTTTGTAAAGTTAGCCCTGAACTTCAATGATTAAATTAAAATTTCTGTGGAGACCCATCATATACATACCTTAAGCCTGACTTAAGAGTAATCTGCAAAAGCAGATAAGCAAATGAGTACATGCATAATTTCTGAAGAGGATTCATACAACAGTCTTTAACAATTATGTGAGATGATTAACAGGTTACCAAGCACTTTGGACAGAGTGTACCACATGGGTATAGCCACTGGCATCCTGCCAAAACTGCATGCACTAAAAGAAGTCCCATTAGCAGAGAGAAATGAAATAAAACCTGAACTTGTCCAGATGGTTAAAAAGGATCATATTGAATAAACTCAGAGACCAACTGACTGGTCTAACTGTATGGCCACTGTTGTAAAACTAAATTGTCTCAAAGATTAAAATAAAATATTCAGACATGGTTTCAGCATAACACATGTGCTTCAGAATGCAGATTATTTTAAGATTTCATAATTCATTTTATATTTTTTACTTTATATTATTTTCATTTTAT
>NW_009701799.1:0-38490 GCF_000703405.1 Apaloderma vittatum
GGTAACTGTTTCCGCAGCTGCCTCGCACATCCTTTCTTTCCTCTGCTGCACCTGCTCAGGCGTCTCTGTCTCTGGGTCTGCGAGAGGGGCAGGACGGAGGTGGATGCGATATGTGCTGCTTTGGTACAGCTGCTTATGAGGTTACTTGAACAGGACAAGGCAGATGCTAAAGCTGCAGAAGTGAAGAGATGCCTGCCTACTAATCCTCTCGTTGTCTCATAAACCAGATGGGAATAATATTTAACTAAGATCACTTAGAAGCAGGTTTTGAACGAAGAAGTGTGTGTGGGGGGGTGAAGCTGAAGGTACAAGAGGTTTTTTTTTTTAACAAAGAAGCATTTGATTTGCGTGTTTGCAGGGCAGTTCTGTGATGGGGTGTCCTGCCGTAAGCTTACACGTTCAACTGTGTTTTGCTCACCATGCACTAGTGCAAAGCGCTGGCAGTCTCAATGCCATAGCTTTTCTTTCTTGTGGCCTTTTTTGTTATCCTGCAGAGGTCTGTTTCCATTAATAAAAATTCTTACTCATTTACTAATTTTGTGATCTCTGTTAGCAAAGATTTGTGCAACTGGAAACCGTGAGTCACCAGATAGTCATTTAGTGATTCTTGGCCCTATGGTCAGCCAGTCCCTCCCTCTGCTGCTGTAGATCTGATGTAGCTTCCATGGTTCCAGTGCAGTTATCTTCATGAATATCTTGAAATTCCCTGTGGCAAGATTATCTAGATGACTTTAACCCAGAGCAAGGATAACTTTTTGTAGCCTTTCAGCCTTCAGTTCTTCCCCTTTTTTCTGCCCACCAGCCTTCAGAGTAAGGAACTAAATCTGAATTAGCAGGTATGCTCTTTCTTTCTAGGCTAAATCTCATGAGGCTTTTGTACCAATTGGTCATGAATAACAAATTGCCTTCCATGAGGCTAACACTGTGCAAAAACTATTTGTCAAAATTGAACTGCGTTCTGTTCCAGTGGATTTGGATCTGGTGCATTGCTTCAAAATCATGCACATTTAGGGAAATAGTATATTAATCTCATTTATTGAACAGCTGTAGTAGTTTTCACTTGACATATGATGACCTAAAAATGCTTTGCAGAGATGGGAGAGAATGTTCATATATGCGCACAGGTGGAGAAGCTGACTTGCTGAGATCATATTTTGAACTCCACTCTCCTCCTGCCTTCCTGATCATCTGTTACTGGCATACATTAGTGTTGGAGTTGGGACTGAACCTAAGTTTTTTGATTCCCATTTTCAACTGCAGTTTTGTTAGACTACAGCAGTGCTTTCTCTCTGTCTTAATTTTAGATAGCCATATCTGTAAATGAAATGGGTTTATTTTAACATATTAATGGCTTATTTGAAAGATCATCTGCTCCAGAATCAGCTTACTGTCTCCACCAGGTCTCATTCACCTGTTGCAGTTCTCATTAGGGAGTTTATTTGCTGCTCTGTCACTTTCTTTAGCAACTCCCCTCCCTCCTCTCCTTTTTTTGGTGACTCAATAACAAAAGTTCTTCTTGCAGCTGTTGTATCTGGTGGATCTGCAGGAATTAAGGAATAACACTCCTTTAAACTTCAGCTTCTTTGGAAACAATCTGTGTGAAGCTATTGCAGTATTTTCAAATAAGTGAAAAATGTTGTGTGTGTATGGCATAGTATGCCTTCAGGTTATACCCAGTGTTGATGTATTTTAAACCTGTACAGCAGCATTTTAAGAAGACAGAGTTTATGCTCTCTTTTTTTTCTTTTTTTCTTTTTATTTTTAGTTTTACACTTGTTACAGTTTCAATTATTATAATGTAGGACACTTTTTTTTTTTTTTTGAAAATATCCTTCCAGAAGGATCAGTAAGGCCTGTTTAAAGTGAAAAGAAAGTGAAAGCTAACCCTGCAGGACCTTGAGCTGTTACAAAATGCATTGTGTGCAATTTAAGTATTTGCTGCTTTTTTTCCTTTTTTTTTTTTTTTTATTATTTCCACTACAGTCATGCTTTTTCCTGCTCCTCTGTTAAAGCATTGAGTGGCAAATTACAGAGGAGGGTATATTCATAAGTACTTGTTCAGTTTATTCTCCTGTCCTAAGTTAGGACCAAATCTACCTCCACAGGTCATTTTGTAGACTATTCTAGTACATATTTAACCTTGCCAGGACAGGACTGTTCTTGGGAACAGGCACCAGCAATGAAGGCACAGACTCTCTAGCTGAGCATGGTTTGCAGTTGTAGGCAGGCTTTGCACTTCTAGTCTGTGGGTGGGATCATAAAATCACTAAGTTTGAAAAAGACCTCTAAGATCATCAAGTCCAATTGTCAACCCAACACCACCATGACCGTGGTGCTGAAGTGCCACATATACGCATTTTTTCTAACATCTCCAGGGGTAGTGACCCCACCACTTCCCCAGGCAACCTCTTGCAATGCTTTGCCACTCTTCAGTAAAGAAATTTTTCCTAATATCCAATCTAAACCTCCCCTCGTGCAACTTGAGGCTGTTTCTTCTCATCCTGTCACTTGTTACTTGAGAGAAGAGACCAACATCCACCTCAATACAACCTCCTTTCAGGTAGCTGTAGAGGCTGATAAGGTCTCTCCTCAGCCTCCTATTCTCCACACTAAACAATCCCAATTCTCTCAGCCGCTCCTCATAACACTTGTTCTCTAGACCCTCTAGCAGCTTCGTTGTTGTTCCCTGGATGTGCTCCAGCAACAAAATGACCCTCTTGTAGTGAGGGCCCCAAATTGAACAGAGGGTTTGAGGTATGGCCTCGCCAACGCCAAGTACAGGGACACGATCGCTTCTCTGAAGATGTGGGGACCCGTCTTTGGCCCCATAGCCCCACTGAGTGCCTGAGGTGTATGTCGCTGGGCCAGGGAGGTGACATTGTCCTTCTGTTTGTCGGTGCAGTTGCAGCCACATGGTCTTTTCTGTGCCTTCCTGGGCTGGTGTGACCATTCACCCTCTCTTGGCTAGGCAGCCCGCATGTGCTGTTGGGGATGGAGAGGGCTGCGTGGTGCGGGGGCATAACCTGCTCCTGTCTTGTGGGGCTTCAGCCTGGGGGTGAAGCTCATCCCTGCAGCAGGCCACATGACCGTGTCTCTGTCTGCTTCCCAGCGCTGTGATACAAAAGGGCCAAAGCAGTGGTGCGTGTTAGGTGACGGGCTTGAGGAGCCTGTCTGCACTGTGTGCACAAAGGAGCACAGAGACACAAGGATGAGTGGGGGAGCCTGTGTGATGCCCTGCCCTGGCTATTCCCAGGCCCATCACAGGCAAGCAGCCACCTTCTGAAGGCTTATCTCCACACATGTGTGTGCAAAGGAGCACAGAGACACTGGCGGGCAGCGGACCCCAAATAATCTACTCAGAGAAATGAGCCCCAGCCCTTCCCAGAGCTGTGTGGAGGAGCCGTTGCCCCATGGGCCAGGGCTGACACTGCTCTACGCCTGGAGCCAGACGACAGGTTGGAGGGTCTGTATGTCTGTGGTGCCAGCACCCAGTGTGAGCACGCAATGGGTAGCAAAGGTCAAGCTGGATCAGCCAACATGCAGATGAGATGGGAGCCAGGTGTGTGTGTATCTCTGAGGGTGAAGCCACCAAAGGTGCTGGCTGCTGTAGGAGCCAGGGGTCCTAGCCAGCTGCCAGAGCGAGTGTGGGATCTATGGTTTGAGTGTGAGAGCCCCGATTACTAGCACACAGCACGTGTGCTGGTGCGTGAAGGAGTCTCTGCAGCAGTGGCTCCTATATCCAGGTGCCAGCAACTGGGAAGACTGGAGCCTGGGGACAGCTGCCTCAAAGACAGAGCTAGCCACCCACTTTTTAAATGTGCATATATATTTCCCACCAACGGACCTTCATCCTGATTGGTCAGGGAGGGAAGAGGATGAGACCGTCGGTGCTGTTTGTTTGAGCATCTGTCTGTGCTGATCGTGTGGCCAGCCACATGTGTATTTGGGCATGTGTTGTGTGCGTGTCCATGTGCATGCCTGCTGGACACACACGCTCAGCCTCTCTAATGACTGGACTTGGGAACATGAAGCTGTGACAGCCTTGCTTCTGTTGAGTTGCTGCGCTTGGCAACCCTGTACCAGTATGTCAAGTGGTTTAATGTAGGGATAACACCAGGTATTCATAAAGCAAATTTATAAATTACATTGGCGTTTTTTTAATATTTCCTCTTCCTGCTCATATTAGTACAAAGAAACAGGGTTTTTTGGTGGTTAGATTGTCATGTCGTGCTGCTATATTCCTTCTAATGAAAATAACTTTCTCTTGTTACGTACACATGTGTAACGTTTTCTGTATTGCTGCAGTTGCGTGTTAGAGTGACCAACGCAATATGGACAATCTTCGACATCATCTTCATGAGATTTTTCAGAAAACCTCGTCCTGCAATTACTCTAAAGGATCCTGAAGTGAAATATCCACTGAGGCTGATTGATAAGCAGGTAAGAGCATGTGCAGTGCTGAGCATGACCTCTCCATGGAAAGTATGAAATGCTTACAGCTTCTTAATTTTTGGATGATGTTGCAGCAGGACAAATACTCATATTTTAAGGAAAGGGCTTCTTTATAAGTGCTTCTTACCTGATATTAGAACTGATTTCTGCAGTTCTGCAAGCAGCTTGTCTCCAAATGAGTTAGAGTGGAGAATGCTGCTTTAGAAATTGCCAAATTCAGAGTTACTGTCATGTGTCGTGTGATGGAGTACATCACCAGAAATTCCTGAACTGTGTACTGCTAAATTGGCTACAAGGCAGAAGTCGTTCTGTCAGGCAAAGCAGGCAGATTTTTCCTGGTCAGTAGCCTTGAGCATAGTAAGTGTCACAATCATGTTAATACTGATTCATGTTAATGGATTTATGTACTCTAATATGTTACAAGAAGAAAAGTATTTAAATGGTGTAGTCCTGACAGTACTTGAGCTCTCTCAGCTTCTTTTTCTCTTTATTAAGAGTAGAAACCGTTCTTTTCTTCCCTGGCTGCTCAGCTGGGTTTTAGAGAAAAGTCGTGACCTTTTCAAAGGTGGATCTTGCTATCAGAAATTGATAATTCAACTTAACGGGAAAGAGACCAAAGCCACAAAAGGTGAAAAGTTGAGATTTCCCTTGGATAAACTCACCATCAAATGCATGAGATCGAAATCTTGGCTTTTCAGGTGTGACTTCACACATGAAGATATTTTTATCATTCACTTTTTAAGTCAATGAGCTGATCAGAAAGTGTTCAGAGGAGTTTTGATGAAAAAGACTTTGGACTAGGACATACTTTTGTTTGAGGTATACAGAATGCGTTGGCAGCTTGGCTTTCATTTATTCTGTCTGTCAAAGAAAACTATTATTGTCATTCCGAATACTAGTTTTGTGGAAACCAAAAGCTTCCCTGTGGCTTGGGCTGGGCAGCATTACTGAATTTATTCCCTGTGTATACTTGAGAATTTATTTCCCATATGTACTGTGACAGTGCTGTTATTATATACGCCCTACTTTCTCATGCAATCTGTAGCATGTGGTTGCAGGTACAGTTTGCCTGACTTGCCAGAGGGGAGGGAAGCTTGAGGCCCTTCACATGCTTCTGAGAATAAAGCTACTTGCAAATTTCTGCTGTAGCAGTTTGTAACAGAAGAGAATTCACGGTTCAGTTGTTTTTTCCCCCCCCCCCCCTCACTCTGTTGTTGTTTTTTGTATCCTATTTTTAATCTTGGGGTCAAGGAACAGGTCTTCTATAACCAGGTCAAATGATGCTGTATGAGGTACCTTGGTCATCTGAGAATATTTGACTGATGTTTCTAATTTTTTACCTAAATGGGAAATATGTCCCATTAATTTGGGAAATATGTTCCCATTAATTTGGGAAAATAATAGCTTAATACAGTATTTCTAACATCCTGCCAAAATGTGGTCTTTGGTACTAAACTTTTCAGCATTGCTGTATCTACCTGTCTGGGAAAGATGAAATTAGCCACTCTTTCTGACATGCTTTAGTTTATGTTTTACAATATATTGCAGTTGAAGTAGGTGAGAACTTTAGTCTAAAAGCACCTCTCATAACACAGACATTTTGACTTGAGAAGAGGATTGTGGCTCTCAAAGTGGCTGAGGAACCTACTCAAGACATTGTGTTGTTGGCTAGAGTTTACCTTCTGTTGCAAGAGGAGTTTCAAGTATACCAGTTTTACCTTCTAGTGTTTCTCCTTTTGCTTGCCCAGCTTAGCTGAAGATCCTTATATTTTAAAAGTTTCTGCTGTTCCCATCACCATGTTGATATTTATCATTCCTATTTTATAACTATGAAGCTGTTGGTACCTTCACCAGCAGAGCACCAACATGGTTTGTTTTTCAAACAAAAATGAACAAATGAATTCCCCTGTTTTGGGAATAGCTGGGGGTTGTAATTTTGAATCTAAAGTATTTTGGTGACATAGTTGAGAGTATGGCCTTGTTGAAAGTTTTCTTAGTGGACTATGGCCCAAGCAAAGGAACAAGAAGCTGAACCAGGAAGGGAAGTGGTAGGAACTGCTTAGACCAATTTCACAGCTAAAGAAAATGGGCCAGTGATTGCAACATTAAAACGCAGTCATGTGTCCTGGGCTGTCATACAGCAATATATGTACGTGAAATTTCAGGTGGATTCCACAGTAGAAACATTTTTTAGGTGTCTGCAATACACCTAAGAGTTTGAAAATTAACTAGTCTGGAGAATGCCTAATTTGACGTCTATGTATCTTTTAACGCAGCTTAGATTTTTGTGTATCAAAGCTGGAAATTGTACAATTTTGCTGAGCTATTGAGAGCAGAAGCCTTTCTTCCACCCCACAGTTTGCCTTTTACCCACCAGCTGAAATGTTAACATCTTCCCAAACTGGTATGCCGTGTCTCCTGTCTGTTGTCACAAGGCTGCTTCCTAGTGTTTAGCGGTAGGAAGAAACTGCCTTAACGTAGTTAGGTGTGCTAATTTAATTTATGCCTTAAAAAGTCCACAACTTCAGGGTTGATTATGGGTTTTTTTTGTAATGGTAAGCATCATTAATTAGTTGCCTTTCAGTGGCCTCAGCAAAGCACCAGCCTGCAAAAACTGTTCTCCAGCTTTGCGTTTGCAGTTGTGAGCGTGGAAAACTCTGCACTTGCAACTTGAGACAGAAATACATGCCGGTAGCTGGAGGCCAAGGGCTGAAGGCAATGCCAAGCCGTGGCATTGGGGAATGCAGCAGTGGAGAGGACCCCGTGCTGGAAATGGCTTCTGCAGCCTGTTTCAAGGCTATCTTTAACCTAGCCTTGGCAAAAGACTTGCTGAAGGGCAGGTTCAGTCTCTTGGCGGTTTAACAGAGGGCACTGGCTAGGCATGCTGATGTAGGTACAGGGAATGTCTTCAGCCTTTCAGTGTTTCTCACAATTGTCTCTTGTGATGCACCAAAATGCTTGTGTTCTGATACCTTTGTCTCGCTAAGCTACCTTGACTTTGATGAGGGTATTTAGAACTTTGTTCCCTTCTTCGCAAGGGAAGGCTAGAGGAATTTTCATGAGAAAGAGATCTGTCTCCATTGATTGCTTAAAAACAACAACAACAAAAAAAACCCCACAGTGTTACAATATTTTATAGGCTCTTCATGAAATTTTCTCTAGAAGGGATGTTATGTCTCATAGGGCTTTAAAAACAACCAGTCATTGGATGAGGCATTAGGCTGTATATATGCTGTTCGTTTCTGTCATTTTGCTGTCTTTTTCAATCCTGTGAATGTGCCCATCTTCCTAAGAGATACACATTACATAGCATAAGAAATAACATTTTATTTACTCATTACCAAAATTTTATTCGAGGTATGACTTTCCTAGTAAAAGATTGAAATAATTATCGCCTTCTGGACCGTGTAATTGTCATAATTTTATAATGAAGTTCGTATCTAAATAGAGTGCTCTTTTTAATTTTAAGGATTAATTCAGTTTTTACAGGGAAAATATTTTCAAGGCTCTTAGCATAACAAAAGGGACCAGATTGAGTCTTTCTAATCTTGACATCAGCTAGTGTCTTCTGACATCTACATTAAAATAGTTAATTCATCTGATTTTTTGAGACATCAAAATATTTTGGCCTTGAACTCCTGCATATTTAAACTTTCAATGAGAATTGAAGAACAGATTAATTTTTATCCTGTGGCCTTCTCACAGATGGCAGTATAAACCTTCATGATATTTAGAAAATTATCATTCAGTCTTAGTCTGCATGTGAGTATCTTACTAAGTTTTGATATTCATATTTAAATATACATCAAAATAGTATTTGTGATTGTTTTATTTCTATTTTTACTTCTGTATTAAAGTCTAAGATATTTTGAGATAAAGTTTTCAGGGAGTTTGAATAAAAAGTTGATCTCTGCAGTATTGCCATGTTCAGAAGAGTTCATATTTGCATTGTGCAAATTTTCAGTTAGTATACTGCTCTCCCCCAAGTATTTAATCCTGCAGGAAATGAGACTAGCATATTGGTTTTACAAATGAAATCACAAACATTACATCCCAGCAGCACAGCTGATCTGTTTTTTTTCTTCTTTCAGGAAGTTAGTCATGACACAAGGAGTTTTCGATTTGCACTCCCTTCCATAGATCACGTTCTGGGTCTCCCTGTAGGTATGTTCTGCCTTTCCTTACTGAGAATCCAAGCATTGTTAGTTATACTGTAAGAGATTTTGGGGGACTTTATACATTTTGAACTGCTGATTTTCAAATATTTTCCCTGTGACTTGAGCTGGTATTTAAAGCTTTTTTTGCAAGATCCTTATGCTGTGAGTCATCTGCAGGGACTGAAATCTGGTGTATTTACAGGGAGTGTGCATCCAGCCTGTTTTTGTGAAGACAGCCGAAACAAACACTGGTCTTTACTTGTGTTTTTCCACTCTCAATTTTCCTGTGTACGTTATTCCCGTGGTGCTTGATCTCTGTTGTCCCTTTCCATCCCCTGAGGCAGTACTCTCAGCTACTTCTCCTCTAACACATGTGGTTTACCAGATGATCTGCTCGCTTCTGAATTTGCACCCAGTCTCATGGAACTTCTTAATCACCATAGCGTAGATGTTTCCTTAGGCCTTGCCGTGCGGCATGTTGCCTTCTGTAATAGCTTAGTGCTATTTCCTGATGCTTATATAAAGAGCACTTAATTGCTGTGTTTAAGAGGGACTTCTGCTTTAACAGCCTGTTGCAATGAGACGTCGATCAGGTGCTTTGTGGTAGTCCTCAGCACCATTCCAGTGCTGCAGTCCTGTGTTTAGGCTCCCTCTCATTTGGAATGTATTGTTCTCTCAATCCTGTTGAGTAGGCAAAGATAGTTTCCCTCCCTTGCCCATAGCAAACATTGGGGAGTGAGCTGTCTCACCTCACATTGTTCTTGTCCTACACACTAGCAGAAAGGAATCTGTCTAGGGTGAATTTGGCCTGCTGGATGCCCTGGCTTCCCTCAGTGTTTTAATAAGGTCAGGGCAAATCAGCCAGTTGTTTCAGCATAGCCCAGGAAGGTGCATGCCAGGCCCCGCACAGTCCCAAGAGCAACATCATCATGCTCCCAGAGGTGCTCTGCAGGGGCTGATCTGTGGGTGACTGAGGGAGTGGTTTACTGCGTGACACTTGGGAAGCAGAGAGAGCTGAAAGCTGCTGAAGATGGTAAAAGCAGCTGGAAGCAGCAGACTTTTTCCCTGTGGGACAGGTGCTGGTGTGCGCTCTGCCACTGGGCTTGTGTGTGGCTCTGTGCAGAGGCTGCCAGCTGCTGTCCTGTCAGGGCAGGGTAAAGCTCTAACAAGAGTGTAAGGCGTGTTTTCCCTTTGGGAGGAGCACCTTTTTTTGGATTTGGACCAATTCTTGTGAGACATGTCCAAACAGTGGTCCTGTCTGTCCAGGTTCACGGTCTGCAGTGGTCATCATGGGTCTGTTCCTGGAGGAGGGGGTGGCAGCAAGACCACCTCTTGCCTGGAGGAGGAATGGCTCCCTCCAGGTCTTCCCTAGCAGGAGGCATGTGCTACCAGATGTGTTCAGGCTTCACTGAGTGGGTTATTTGAATTACCTTTACGTTATGTCCATGTACAGCTTCTAGTGAGTTCTAGTTGCTTATTTCCCAGGTCACCATGGAGCACATCTTCATTTACACCCATGGGTTTGCCCTGCTGTCCCTCCAGCTTAGCAAAACAGCTCCTGGTAAAATCCCCTTGTTGTGTTCTTGTAACAGGCAGAGTTGCTGCACCATCTTTGGAGAACTGCATTCATCTTAAAAAATAGCTTGTTCTGTTGACCTAGTGATGACAAAATAACAAATTCCCTCTCAAGTATTGTACTTCAGTATAAGTACTTGGGTCTCCTCAGAGTGCTGAAATTTTATAAGAAAACCTTTCAGATGAGTTAATTGTATTTTTTTTCATCAAAAAGTAGACATTGAGAAAAGAAACTATTGTATAGGGTTCAGTGAAATGTGTGGGAGATTGAAACATGGTCACTACGTTCAAATGCTGGAGGAACAGGTTGAAACATGGTCACTACGTTCAAATGCTGGAGGAACAGGTTGAAACATGGTCACTACGTTCAAATGCTGGAGGAACAGGTTGAAACATGGTCACTACGTTCAAATGCTGGAGGAATAGTGGGATTAGAAAAGTGCCTTTATGTCTGGGCAGCCTGAACAATGGCAGCTTAGAAGACCTACCAGTAAACATGAAGATCTGTGATCAAAGAAGGAACATCAGTAAACTCAGTTGTAACTAACATAAAACAGTTTGTAACTAACTTGTTAATAAAGAAGTGTGAACAGCAGGTGAGAGTTTTCCTCTCCTGTGTGCCCTTTGCTTGTCTGTACGGGAGAGACATGTCGCATCTTTTGCAACATCTCATGTACGCTCAGGGCCTTGGGTAAATGTAAATGTGTGAAGCCATCCAAACAGATATGATTGATACGTAAAATTAGCAGAGGAGTCATCTACTCTTCCAGGTCGAATCTGTGCGTGGTTAACAACTGCGGCAAGGTGTTACAATGTCAGGAAAATGAGAGAGGAAAAAGTGATGCCCCAAAGCAAGGTAGTTAGGAGAACTTCGAGACTGCATTTGCAGTCCGTGCCAACCAAGTACATCCACTGAAAGGAAATTTTTTTTAAATCGAATGACTTTTTTTTCTTCCCTGCATACAGGACAGCATATCTACCTGTCTGCACGGATCGATGGAGCTCTGGTTGTTAGACCTTATACTCCGGTTTCCAGTGATGACGACAAGGGCTTCGTGGATCTTGTTGTCAAGGTGAGAGTGTCATGCTGATTTTCCAGGCTGGGCAAATTCTGAGCCCACCTTCACACTTGCAGTGCTACCTGAAGTCTGATGCACTGCTTCTGTTCAGGGATGTGCCTCTGTGGACTCCCACCATTGTAACAGGTGATCTGCAATTACCTACGATCCATATGGCATTTTGCAAGCACTTCTTTAGGGAACGTGTCTCATGAGATGCTGCATAATTTTCTGTATTTGCATACTGCAATTTTCCAAAAGCTGTGTAGACCTGGAGATGTTCACATGCTTTTTTTAATCCGTCTGAAATAAGGAATTAACTTTGCCTGAGCTGTCAGCTTCCGAAGCTAATGTAATGTGGTCATTATGATCATTAAGAGCGGTGATCGTTATCGTTACTGATCCAAACAGTGTGAATGACTGATTTAATTGGCAAGAATGTGATTTTGAGTCTTGCGATAATGTTTTATCTCTTGGTAGCTAGACTAAGCAAATATATTTAAAGCTAATAGAAGTTTAAAACCCAAGTATCTACCTCAGATTTTTTCTTAGAATTTTTTTTTCTTCTTTACAACTAATAACACTATATTAATTTATTATGAAACTAGATGTAAATTAGCCTTTTACTACCATCTTATCTTCATGAGCATGGTGTTGCAGACTGAAGATATGACAAGGGAAAAATGTAAATCTTTGACTGGCATAGAAATGTTTCACGTCTCCTACTTCCCAGTGTGGCTCTCCATGGGTAAAAGGGATGCTGTTCTTGTTAAGAGTGTAGCTAGTCCCAGCTTGAACTTTCACACCCATGTGATTTAAAACAAAAAACCAGTGCAGTTCCAGCAACGTAACTACACCTATTGATACCTGTTGGTGAAGAGTTGAATATTCAATTAGTTGGTATCCACTTCTTTTGTTACTCTAAATTTGAGGTGCAAACAGTAGCCATCCCAAGAGGAGGGTTTGAGTATATCCCATTGGTACTGAGTTGTCAAAAATCTTTCTTAGAAGTTTTCCTGTTTGAAATCACAGTGGCTTCTTTTTTCTTTTTCCTTTTGAACTTACGTTTAAACATGTGGATTATTTAGACGTATTTTCTATGTTACAGAACTATAATAGAGAAATTGTCAGTCTCTGTCCAATCTGATCAAAATTGGGTCAAGACAGTTCTTCTCTTTTATTAATAGCGAAATCTGCATTTGAAGCATTTCTTTATGTAGTATTTTTGTTCTTTGCATGAGGAGTACTTAAGCACTTGAAGGCCAAATGCTCCTCTTTGAGCTGAGTTATTAATTGCTTCAGTTTTTTTTTTGACAGATCTACTTTAGAGGTGTCCATCCGAAGTTTCCTGATGGAGGGAAGATGTCTCAATACCTAGACAGCCTGAAAATAGGGGATACTATTGATTTCAGAGGACCAAGTGGCCTACTTGTCTACAAAGGAAAAGGCAAGGCTAACTCAGAAGACATAATTTATCCACACTAAACAATACAGGAACAAACATTGTGAAGTAGTAGTAATACTGATCAGGTTTCTTCTAGCCGAGTTCAAGTCTTTATAGAATCATACAGTGGTTTGAGTTGGAAGGGACATTTAAAGGTCATCTAGTCTGACCCCCCTGCAATGAGCAGGGACACCTTCCACTAGACCAGGTTGCTCAGAGCCCCATCCAGCCTGGCCTGGAGCACTTCCAGGGAGGGGGCATCCATAGTCCCTCTGGGCAACCTGTTCCAGTGTCTCACCATACTCAACGTAAAAAATATCTTCCTTATATCTAATCTAAATCTACTCTGTTTTAGTTTAAAATCATTACCTCTTGTTCTATTGCAACAGTTCCTGCTGCAAAGTCTGTCCTCATCTTTATTATGAGGCCTCTTTAAGTACTGGTAGGCTACTGTTAGGTCTCCCTAGAACCTTCTCTTCTCCAGGCTGAACCAGCCCAACTTTCTCAGCCTGTCCTCACAGGGGAGGTGCACGAACCCCTGATCATTTTTGTGGCCATTCTCTGGACCTGCTCCAACAGGTCCATGTCCTTGTGCTGAGGACTCCAAAGCTGAGCACAGCACTCTTAAGTGGGGTCTCACCAGAGCAGAGGGTAGAGGGGCAGAATCTCCGTGGCTAATTTTGATTAAACATACCACATAAATTAATCTAGCACCTCTATTTATCATTTAGGCTGGTACTTTTAATATATTCACCCTTTCCCACTAGACTTGAGGATTCTTTTCTGTTGTTAGCATCTTTGCCAAAAGAAACTACTAGTGTGCTAAGTCAGTGGACGTCTTGAGAGGAATTGTTATATGACTGTAGAAGTGCTTGTTATTGATACTGTTCTCAAAGAGGAGCGTTCTCTCCCTGCTTGTATGGACATAGTTTGTATACTGATAAAAGTACTTGGTATTTGCACTGTCCAGTGCTAGGTTCCCAAGAAAATATGAACTTTTATAAGTAGGAAGTACTTTTATGCCAATATAAAATGACTCACTTCAGCATAGTGCAGCCACAAACATGTCACAGAAATCTTCTGGCAGTTTTGTGAGCAGCAGTACTCAGACATATGCTTTTCCAAAGCTTTGTATGTTGCGTTCACATTACCCTGGATGAAGAGAGGTGTGAATACAACAAATACAGCGTTTTGAGCAATTTCAAACTCTGACAGATTTGGCTGAAGCTGGCAAATCGGCTCAAAAAAAGAATATAAATATACAAAAAAATATACCCTGAGTATTTCAGGTTTCCCCTTAAAGTAATCTGCATAATAAATAAATAAACTCTCAGCAGATCAATTCCTTTGTACAGAACTGTTCTCAGAATATTGGAATACCTCAGTATCATTGGGGGGAATGGGATGTGAGTAAGTAGAAATACAGAGAAGAGTGATGGTTTGATGCTATAGTCCAGAGTAAGTCATAATATCTTTTAGGATTTGTTTTGATTTGATGTCTTCACCTTTGCCTGTTTCCTGCTTCTGCGTTATGGAGGAGGAAGGGTGACAGGGCTGAAACAAAGTCAATGAGCTGAACATACGTACTGGGAAGGGATCACAGGTTCTGTTTCCTGCTTTCACCAACGTTTTCCATCTCTCTCTCCAGGCACGTTTGATATTCGTCCCGAAAAGAAAGCTGAACCAGTTACTAAGAAAGTGAAATACGTGGGGATGATTGCAGGTGGGACCGGTACGTACATATAGAGATTCATCCTTAGTTTCTGACAGCTGGTAGATGTATTTGTTCATGTTTTCTCTCACATGCTGCTTTCTCTTTCAGGGATAACACCTATGCTGCAAATCATTCGAGCAATCATAAAAGACAAAGATGACCCTACCGTTTGTCAGCTGCTGTTTGCTAATCAGGTAATTCTGTCCTTTTTTTCTGTTTATGAAGTTTTACTTAACTAACAGAACTCCCCTCAGCAAATGAAATTCTTGCTGAGAAAGCCCAGTACAAAAACGCAATCCTTGAGGGTGGAAGTGAACTGAAAGGTTGAAAATTTCCTGTATAAAAACACTATGATGGAATGATTCTTCAGTGTGACTACAGAAATACAGATTTCCTCATAGGTAATGCTTCCTTGTGTCTCATTGCTGTTTCTAATCCAGTTTATAAATGATTTAAAACTCTGCATTGCTTTGTGCAAGTTCTTAATGTTGTGGGCAGACTTTCAGAAGGGTTTTTCTTACTGGAAACGTGAAAGAGGTGGACATCTGCCTCCTGCAGCAATTGTAACTCCCCAACGTTGTGGCACGGTTTGTATGTGGAATCTTTCTGTTTGAGAACACCTTAGGTGAGGCTAAAATTAACAATGGTCTCCAGCAGCTGCCTCAGCTATGGAGCTGTAGTTCTGCTTGGCTGTCTGCTTTCATTTCCACTCCCTCTGTACTTCTTTTACTGTTTGAGGTGCCTCACACTGCCCTGCTGGACAAAGGGAAGCTCTCTCATCTGTGGAATTCTTGGGTGACCGGGCAACCCAAATGGAAATGTGCTGCTCAACTGCAAACTCCCCTTCTTTGCCTGATATTATTCTGGCATTAATACTTGTGCTTTTAAATTTCTTCATCATAATGAATATTTGTTTCTGAATTATGAGCCATTGTTTGTGGTGAACCTCACTTCATGGCTGTGGTTTCTTTAGCCTTTCTTTTGTCATTCCTCTCTCCTCTGATGTTCAGTGTGTCTTTCGTACTGTATCTGAATTGCAAACCCAGGATCTTTCTACCGAGAAGCTACGATCCAAGTGCCCAGAGCTGCCCTCTTCTGATGCTTTTATTACAGCGAGACCTCCTTGAGAGCCCTGCCAGTGCCCCCTGGTGCCGGCTGGTGCGGCTGCAGGAGCTCGTCTCTGCTGAGCCCTAGGAGGTGGCACGAAGTGCAGTCGCCGTCAGGACAGGAGGCCAGGATTTGTTATGAGTAATTCAGAGTGACTAACACAGGGCTAGAGCTGCTTTGGCAACCGAGAAAACCTCCTGCTTTTTGCAGGGAGGACTCGGGGAATGGTTATCTGCATACTAGCAACAGCCTGTGTAAACATCGCTCCTTGGCTATCAATCCTTGGCTTTAAGGAGCTCTTGCACCCAGTAATTGCACAAATATAAAATGGCCTTGTGACAAGTGTTCAGTCTGGAAAGCCTGCAGGCTAGATGTTTTTAAATATTTAATATTTTAATTTATTTTTTTAATATATGTTTTGCCAGTCTTTTATTTTTGCCCTCCTGAAACAGCTGTGTTGGATTACAGATGAGAATGTGCATAGGCTCCTAGTGTGCTTCTGACTAGCACGCTTTGAGCTGGCCAGACCCAGTAATAGCGTTTCTGGAACACATGCAACTGCAGATCCAGAAATAGGCACCTTCTGGGCAATAGCTGCTGGCACATTCCTTCTCCCTCCCCAGTTACAGACATAGTGGTGTGCTCAGTGCCAAATTATTAAGGCTGCAGAGGATGGTACCACTTTTAGTCCCTACCCTTTTCCCGCCTTCCCAAGCTGCAGCTGCTCTTACAGGAAAAAGGTTTTCTTTTGGCCTTCAGTGATGATGTATCAGGGAGAAGCAGAACTTGATACCCTAGGTAACGTTTGTTGTTTCAATCGGAACTCATTACCCTTTTGGTTATTTGTTCCACATCCTGTTTAAAAGGCCCAGCTGAAATTTGAAGTGGCAAAGGTGAAAAACCTGGCGTTTTCCTGACTGAATGGCACCGTGTGGAGGGGTAGGGAGATGCTCCTGTGCAGTTGTATTTGATGTTTTGATGAAAGTTACTTTTGTAATAGGAATGCTAAAAGAGGACTTTACTCTTCTGCTGCCACCACTAAATCCCTTAACAAGTAAGAGTTCTGTGTTTTGATACAGGTTTTGCTTTGCTGTAATTTTTAGAGGGAAGGCATTTCGTGGTCAGGATTTGGGAAGCTTATGGACCTTTTTATTAGCTCTGCCTCGGGGTACTCATGGAAATAACTTGTGTTTGCTCTCTTCAGCCTAGAAAATAGAGTTGAATAACTGACCAATCTCACAGGGCTGTAGAGCAGCTAATGCTGTGTGATCATCTGGAGGATTCACTGAAATGCAGAGTGTATTCATTGTTTTTCTTATCCTGCAGACCGAGAAGGATATCCTGTTGCGCTCCGAGCTAGAGGAGATCCAGGCTCAGAATCCCAGTCGCTTTAAGTGTTGGTACACACTGGACAGAGCACCTGAGAGTAAGATCTAACATGCTGCTTCCACTGAAGCTTAAGTTATGAGTATTAATGCCTGTGTTTGACAGGAGACATGTTATGTCATGTGCATATTTCTGAGCTTCTTTCTTGCTTAACGAATCGTGTCTGAATGCATCCAGTAGCATCATTCCTCCCACGGTAATGCACAAAAGCTCTTAGATGTAATCAGGTATTGTTGCCAAAGCTACAAAACTCACCTCAGGTGAATGGTAGTGCAGTGTTCCTCTCATGACTCCACCTGAATATTTAGCATTATTTACCCTGAAAGGTGACCTTCCTTTCCTCCTTCCCCACAGACATAAAAAAAGCATATTATCTTATTGTCTTGTGCTTAGAGCACGCATTAATAAAGGCAGCTGCAGCGGGAGTGTCAGAGACACTGTATCTCACGGGGATGTGGCCAAGTGCAGGCTCCTACCTAACTGTCACTGTGTGGCAGTTCATGGTAGCTGATCTTCTTCCTAGGCAATGGAATCTCCTTTGTGTTGTTGCCCAGTGACAATACTGTTCCAGCTTGGTGCAGTCCACTTTTAAAGATAGGGTGATAAAATCACCTGGTGTAGGCAAGAGGATGAGCTAGCTGAGCGTGCCTCCCTCAGCTGTGCAAGTTTCAGGAAGAAAGGGCTAAATAGTTATTGCCGTTGTGAAAAGGCCCAAGAGTTTCCATGCCATTCCTTGTCGTTTTCCTTTCTTACCATTCCTTGTGCCCACCCGTATCAGGACAGATTCATGCTCCTATTCAGTGGTAGTTTGGGGCCGAGAAGGAAAAACCGTGTGTCTTCTCTTATGTTGAAGAATACACCTCTGGTAGGGTGGGAGGAAGGGTCTTGCAGTCCCCACAGTTTCTTGCTGTCATGTCATTTTCTGCAATTAGTGTTCTTCTGGGATTTTTAGTCACTATTCCGTTTCTTTGCTATTTGTGAATTGTGAACTGATCTTAGCAGTTACGACAGAAGTTCCTCCTCAGACCCCAACACTGTTCTGCAGACTTTCATGGCCATACATGAAACCAGACCAAAACTGGAACTTTTTGGATAACCTGTGGGAGAAAAATGTGTCAGTCTCACAGCGCCCAAGGGTTTGGGTCAGCTTTTTGCATCCAGGGCTAAGGATGCAACGGATAAACCTGAATCCTGGTATTAACTGATTAGCCCTGTGAGTGTTCCAACCAGGAATAACAATATCAACTAGATTTCCCCTAATCAACTTGTAAAGAGTGGGGTAAGGAGGATGGATGTTGTTGTTTCACAGTGCTGGAATTGAGAAGATTCTCTTCATGGCTCTGTTTGAGATTTCCTTTTAGCAAGCTTTAATAAAACTTGGCTGTTGTTTTCTCTGTACATCAGTTTTGCACCTTAAAAGCAGAGGTGGCACTTTTTTCCATGTAGCATAACCGTGTTGAGGACACTAATGTGAGTGCAGTGTACAAATGCCAGTCTAGAATGTTACTAAAAAAAACCCAGCCCCCCCAGACTTCACTCTAAAGTGACTTGTATCTACCTTTTCCTTCTTTTTGCCTCATCCCCCTTCCCCTACTTTATTTTTTTTTAACAGATTGGGAGTACAGCCAGGGATTTGTGAACCACGAGATGATCAGAGACCACCTGCCCCCGCCTCAAAACGATGTTCTTATCCTCATGTGTGGACCTCCCCCAATGATCCAGTATGCTTGCGTTCCCAACCTGGACAAACTGGGCTACCCCAAGGACATGAGGTTCTCCTTCTAAAGAAGACCAATATTTCAGTGATCTTGTGTGGAAGGGAAGAAAAACTGTATAATGGGGAACAGGACAAAATTAGAGATGGCTGGTGCCCAGTGCTGGGAAGCTACATTTACATTAAAAATGCTTCATCTTTTTCTGACTCTCTGACAAGTAAAACACTTAAGCTCAGCTGTACTAAACCTGTGTGTTGTGCAGAGACAACAGTGTTGTGGAAAGGTAATGATGCCAAGTGCTGGGTTCTGTTGTGCACTCCAGCTCAAGGGAGGACAATACAGCTGCTTAGGGCAGTCAACACTCACTCACACTTTTTCTTAGCACTGTAACCTAATGGCAGTGATATCCTACTTCCTAACGCTGTGCCTGCCCAGTATTTGATGTGGTATGAAGTGTGAAAATGCACAGAATGTACTGGTGTATTCATCTTGCTTTTGCCAAATTTTAATCACTAGAGAGCGTTTACAGTGTGAGGGCCAGGAGTGTTTGCCTTGTACGCATCATCAGGAGCTTAAAGATGCTTGTTCAGCTGAAGGATGATAATTAACCATTTATAAATGAAGTTGTTCAAGCTGCCTTGTTCATCAGGATGCAGAGGTAGACAGCAATACCAAATGCGTTTCTTCTGTATTTTGGACCAGCCTCTCTTAAATGCAAACATTTTTCCAGCTGGTTGCAGTTCTCATCCCTGGGCAATGAAAGAAACTACAAAAAGCAGGCAATTTTGTGCACTGTTCCACAAATAGCAGGAGTTTTTTGCTCGTATGTGTGCTGAGTACTGAAAAAAAAAATACTAACTTTCGCATTTACTTTGAAATAACAGATGGTGCTGTAGGAGTACAAAAGCAGTTGCTCTGTATGTCCCTTGTAGTGAAAAAGATGCTCGGTGAAAACAGGATCTAGTTTTAGTGTCTTGTTTCCCAGAGGGATTTCTGGAACAAAGGGAGCTCAGGTTTCATTGCCAGGGTGGGGTTTGGCAGGTCACGCAGCTTTGGATGCGGTGTGCCTACAGCTGGGGACTCGCCTGCATGTGTCTTGCTCAGGCAAACCTCCAAAGGGTTTTGCTTGGTAAGTTTGCGTGGGAACAGCCTTAAATCACCAAACTGACAGCAAATTCAAATGTCTCGCTGAACCTGAAACTGTTTCCTAGGTGTTGTTTACTATAGCTCTGGTTTTTGATTTTTTGGTATGTTTTTACAACAGCCTTTTACCTAGTCTTTTAGTAAACTTGAGGCATCTCGCATGCTGAACCTTCTGCTTCTAAACAGCAGAGATGCTGCTGAGATTGGAGCTGTCCTGCAAGGAATCGAGGAAACAAGAAATCTTGTTCTGGTGATGAAATCAGAGTGGCTGCGAAAGGATGTTTAGTCATACATGAAGTAATGTAGGTGTCAGTGTGTAACGCCACTTTGTTTAACGATCTGGGTAGGTATTCGAGGTTGCAGCTTGCCATGTTTTCTTTTGTGCCTGTACAGCAGATGGGTACTTAAAAGGTTAATTTTCAGCATGAATTAAAAGGAGAAGATGGGACAGTTAATTTAAGAAGCCTCAAATGGATAATACTGTTATTAATTTTGTTAATTAGACACTTACCTCTAAAGTCTTGCATTTTTGATCTGCGCTCTTGAAATTTGTTCTTTAATAGTGTGCTCCAAAGTTAAAGTATTCATGATTAAGTTTCAGTCACATTTTAGGAGGCAAAAGAATACGAGAGAAATTATCTTGCTGCTGGTTTATATCACTGTGGGATACACAGTTTTTTTTAAATATTGTATTTAATGAAGTTTTCTTGTAAGAAAAACCTAGCTGGTTATGCATCAATTATTTTGTATTACTCTGCTGATTCAATTACTAGCTTTTTTCACATATGTGTAAGAAATAAAGTATCTCATAAGAGACAAACCATAATTATCAAACCATCTATAAAGTGAAGGTTAAAAAAAAAAAAGCAGCCTTGTTAGGTTTGTATACTCAAGTGCTTGTCTCTTTTTTTGATTGAGTTCAGTGACAACTGCTGTATTTGGATGCTGAGTCAAGGAGTAAATAGTTTTTCTCCCTATTGCTCTGATCTCCTCTTTTTGCCTTTATTTTATACATCTTTCTTGTGAACATGAGGCTCTTTTAATAAAAAAAGAGGGATTTTATATAATCTATTGAAACTAAAATGTGTCACAGTCTCCCTTTTGCTTAATGCTCCTGTACTACGGCATTTAAACCAGTCAGTGACACATATTTTTTTTTCTTTGAGCCGATTCACCCATCTCAGAAAATATAAGTATTCCTCCAGTTTTCTGACAGGGTGTGCTGACTACTGATAACCTCCCTGTTACAAAGCAGCTGGGAAAACACGAATCTCCTGCTTGAAAGGCATCTTGTGGCAAGTTTCCTGAGAGAAACAGGATTGAAGGGGCTGCTGCTGCTTTGGCTTTACCGGAGGCAGGTCCCCTTGACTTAGCACTGAGCAAAGGCAGGTATCCATTCCCACCTCTGCCAGGGAATGCTTCCCCAGGGCAGGGGCCTTTCTCTGGGTACTGCTGCTCTTGCGGCAGCAGATCTGAGAGGAAGGAGGTAAGGAACAAGCTGTTCCTTAATCTCACTCCCGCTACATCTTTCAAGGCACTGTATGACAGGTAAGAAAATACGTGTTGCCTCAGGTTTAATAGTGTCCTCCAAAGGTTTCTGGTAAAAATATCTATCTTGATTTGCAGAAAAGAGCCACATATTGTTCTTGAGCTTTTCTCCTCTTGATCCTTTTTCAGAGAACAGGACAGCACAGCAGCCAGGCCCTCTCTTGTGTTTGTAATTTCTTACACGTGGGTTGGGCGTGACCAGGGGAACAGCACAAGGGGAGTGGGGCAGCAGGGATGTGTGACTTCCTGTGCTTGAACGGTATAAGGGGGTAGCAGTAGTATTCACTTTGCTTTTACTAACCTTATTACACAAATTATTATCATGGGATTAAACTGTCTGGGGATTAAACAGTCTTGCTTAGCTGGTAAATCAGTATGTGCAGTTTCAGACGCTCATGATATGTCTGAGTCACCTCAGCTGAGCGTCCAGTTTGGCTGAGTAAATGCACATGGTCAAACTTACTTAGATTGTTAAATACTTTTTCCCTTTTCAACACCAAAGAAATCATGCAAAGCAGCCAAAGGGAAAAGCCCAAGCACTTTGAGCAACAGCTCTCCTAGACTTGAGAGAGACACAATTTAAATGCAAAATTAAAGCTTTTCTGCTGACATTTTATAAACCAATCAATCCTGCTACTGTATTGGTTACGCTGTTACTTTAGTCGGGAGTGGGCGGGGGGAACACACAAACCCAAAGCCCTGTTACACCCAAAACCCCACAATGATATCACCTTGTTATAAACAGTTGTAGCTCAATGAACTATTTCAAAACAGAAGGGCCTCCCTTCTCTGCAACCAACTACGTTTGTGACGTGGCAAAAATTTCAAGGTCTCTATGTGTTTGTCTTTTAGTTCACTTTTCAGACTCCACACCTACACCATGGAGTGCTGCAAACAATTCTAGCACTGACATTGCAGCTTTTTTTTTTTTATGCCTTTTTTTTTTTTTAACGGCTTTGTAAATAACAGGCTGTATTTCTCAGCTCTTGCAGTTGCCCCATCTTATAATTCACATAGTAACTAGTAAAACATGCATGAGCTTTTGAAATTACTTTTTATTCTAGTAAATAAAATGAGTAAAATTACAAGTAAACTACAGGCAGAGGAGTTTTGCACTGATGAAACTGTTCAGGTGGCTATAATAAATAGAGTTTACAAGTCTGAAAAACTGATCAGATCTTCCTTCACTGTTTAACAGTGCCTTAAAGAAAGCAACTTTGTGCAACCAAGAAGTCTCATTTTGTCCACTAAAAGCTGAGGGAAATAATCAGTGAATGGTTTGAGTTGGAAGGGACTTCAAGGATCATCATCTAGTTCCAACTCCCCTGCCGTGGGCAGGGACACCTCCCACTGGACCAGGTTGCTCAAAGCCCCATCCAGCCTGGCCTGGAACACTTACAGGGATCAGGCATCCACAGCTTCTCTGAGCAACCTGTTCTAGGCTCTCACCACCCTTCCTTCTTCCGAATAGCCAATCTAAATCTACCCTCCTTCAGTGTGAAAGTGTTAACCCTTGTCCTGTCACTACACTCCCTGATAAAGAGTCCCTCTCCATCTTTCCTGTAGGCCTCCCTTCAGGTCTTGGAAAGCTGCTATGAAGTCTCCCCGGACTCTTCTCTGGGCTGAACAACTCCAACTCTCTCGGCCTGTCCTTGTAGGAGAGGTGCTCCAGCCCTCTGATCATCTTTGTGGTCCTCCTCTGGACCCACTCCAACAGGTCCGTGTCTTATGTTGGGGGGGGCGGGGGCGGGCGCCAGAGCTGGACACAATCCTCCAGGTGAGGTGTTACCAGAGCAGAGGGGCAGAATCACTTCCCTTGACCTGTTGGCCATGCTTCTTTTGATGAAGCCCATGATATGGTTGGGTTTTTTGGGAGGTGCTGGCACACACTGTTGACTGTGTCATCAAACACCACCCTCAAATACTTCTCAGCAGAGCTGCTCTCAATCCAGTCATTGCCCAGCCTGTATTTGTGCTTTGGATTGCCCCAACCCAGCTGTAGGACCTGACTTGTTGAACTTCATGAGGTTTGCATGGGCCCACCTCTCCAGCCTGTCAAGGTTCTCTGGATGATATCCTTTCCCTCCGCAGCACACAGCTCGGTGTCGTCGGCAAACTTGCCGAGGGGGCACTTGACTCCACTGCCCATGTTGCCAACACGGATGTTAGAAGAGCAGAAGTCCCGACCCCGAGAAACACCACTTGTCATGGGTCTCCATTTGGACATCAAGCCACTGAGCAGCCATCCAGACAATTCCTCATCCACTGAGTGGCCCATCCATGGAATCCATGTCTTTCCAATTTAGCGACCAGGATGTCATGCATGACCATGTTGAACACTTTGCACAAGTCCAGTGGCAGCAGTTGCTCCTTCCTTATCCACTAGTGCTATAACTTCATCATACAAGACCACCACATTTGTCAGACAGGATGTGCCCTTTGTGAAGCCACGTAGGTTGCCACCAATCACCTCATTTCCTTAGCAGAGACTTCTGGAGGATCCATTGTCTTGCTGGGCACTGAGGTGAGACTGACAGGTCTGTGGTCAATCAGTCCAATGGAAGAGATCAGTCCACACATGCAATCAGCTGCTAAGCTACTGAAAATAGAGCACAAGTGAAATAATTTTGCCTCCTCTAGACTTTTGGTCTCTGTCATGAGCTGCCTCTGCTGCCATGAAAAGCAAACCCTCCCACCGTCTCCATGGCCAGGTTTTTGTCCCTGTTGGCTGATTTTCCCCCATGTTTTCTTTAACACCTGCTACTTCTTTTTCATAGCATCATAAAATAATTCCGGTTGGAAAAGATCCTTGGAATCATCGAGTCCAACCATTAACCCTACACTACAAGTTCACCCCTAAACCCTATCATGCAACACCCCATCTAAACGACACTTGAACATATCCAGGGATGGCGACTCAACCACCTCCCTAGGCAGTCTATTCCAGTGTCTGACCACTCTATTCCAGTTTCTGACCACTCTTTCTGTGAAGAATTTCTTCCTAATGTCCAGACTAAACTTGCCCTGTTGCAACTTGAAACCATTCCCCCTGGTTCTGTCCCTAATTACCTGTGAGAAGAGACCAGCAGCAACCTCTCTGCAATGTCCTTTCAAGTAATTGTAGAGCATGAAGATGTCCCCTCTCAGCCTCCTCTTCGTCAAACTGAACAGACCCAGCTCCCTCAATCGTTCCTCATAAGTTCTGTTCTCCAGGCCCCTCACCAGCTTTGTTGCCCTCCTCTGCACTCGCTCCAACACCTTGATATCTCTCCTATACTGAGGTGCCCAAAACTGAACACAATACTCAAGGTGTGGCCTCACCAGTGCTGAGTACAGAGCGACAATCACCCCCCTTCTTCTGCTGGTCACAAAACTTCTAATACAAGCCACGCAGGCTTTCCAGCTGGGAATTGCTCCAGCAATTCAGTCACAGCTCTGCGGCCCTCCGTAGCCTGGCACTGATCTACTTTTAAGGGGCAGGTAATTAATAGGTTTCTCATGAGCCCATTTCTAGCACAAGGAACCAGCTCCCTCCTCCCAGCTGGAGGAGTGTTGTTAAGACTCAGTATCACCCTTCCTGCTCAATGCAAATCTTGCGACCAGCACTAGTACATTTTATTTATTACAGACTCATCCTCCTATTACAGAAAAAAAAAATAAAATCTGCCACCAAGTTAAGAAAGACTGTGAGTCAAATCTACCACGACCTCCCAAAGGCTCAGGGCAATAAAGCTTTCCTTAGTTCCAGCCAAGACTTAATGCCTGGTGAACAAAATGTTCTGGGAAAACGACGTGCCTTCTATAAACACATTTTTCTGGCAGGTACGTCCTGTTGTTTTAAAACCTAGAGAGTCTGACTCAGCCTGGCTTCTGCAGGAGCTAATGGAACATGAGTGTGGGGGGGGGGGGGAGGGGAAGGTGGAAAACAAGGAGGTGAAGGGAATGGTGCGCAAAGAGAAAAAGCAAGAAAGAGGCAGAGCTGAGCCCAACAGCCTCTGGTGCTGGCGTGCCGTGAGCTACTGTTGTTAAACAGCTGGTTACAGAAAGCTTATGTGCACATTGCCCACCTCCTTCAGCCTGTTTTTTGCGCTGAGGCAGTTTCGAACATGTCTTTTGCGGGCAGGAAGCTGTCAGTCCTGGTGACAAATTGCTGGCATTTTTGCTCCTCCTTGGCAATACTGTCTAGCATGACTCCTCAGCTGTCCTTTGGGCTTCCCTCGCACACCAAACACGATGAACAAGCCCAGGCAGTTCTGACCCACCAGGCGGCAGAACTCCGCTGGCTTCTCAAACCTGCTCCTGTTTCGGAAGTTCTCATCTGCCAGGGCAGCTTCCCAGCAGCAGTCCTCTGCCACGTCAGTGGGGCCACCTTTGCTATGGAAAAGCTCAGCTGGCTGTGAAGCCTGCACGGTGATCTGAAGTTTGATTTGCTTGTCAGCTCCAGAGAGAGTCCAGATCCAGTCCACCCCGAACAGGGAGGTCTGCTGCTTGGTCATTTTGCTGGTGATGATACATTCCTCCACTCCCTTTTCACACAGAAGCTGACGAAGTCGACCAAAAAGATCTCTCTCTCAGCATGTCCGTGGCTGGATGGAATTTGCTCTGAGGATCCATGAAACTGAGATAGTCCTTCAGCATTTGAGATGCATGGACCACACCTTGACCGAAGACTTCACAGATGCCTAAAATTTCAGCCTTGTTCTGGTTGTCCTCACAGGAGACCTTCCAGCCCATTTTCTGTACAGGAGGAGGCTGTCTCCACAGGCAGACTGCCTTGGGGAAGTCCTTTTTCCAGCAAGAGCTCTGTAGGTTCAGCCAGAACCATTAAGCGCACCCATGGTTACCTGCTGCCTTTCAGATGAAGGTGACAGCAGCAGCAGATCTGAGCTCCCTGAGCAGGCTGCTGTCCTGCTGGGCAGGGGAGCTTTCTGCTGGTTTTTTTTTCTCCGCAGCTGACTAAGCGCCGACCAGCCTGACAGGCCCAGTTACTTTCACATCTACTGAATTCATGTGGGCTAGTTTTCCTTATCGTTAATTCTGGCATCATTTCTTTAGCTGATGCTATCTCATTCCATTCTGATCTTATCTCATCTGTCTCCTTTCTAGGACTATTACAGAGAAGCCATTTTATTGGCACTGGGTGTTTCCTGGAGATGGAAGAACCTGTTTCTTTTAATCACCCAGAGAAGGGTATACATCCAAACCTGAAGCCTTCTACAGGGTGCTTGACGTGACACAGTGCTCTTTCTTGATGCGTTGTTGCCTGTATCCCAATATTAACTGCTGCTACTGTCAGTGGCATCAGTTGTGTCCTTCTCTGCCCTCTTTACTCTCGTCGATCAAACATCTTCAGTTGCTCTCTCTCTTCTTCTGCCTACAGATGTTTTTGTGCTACCACCTCAGGGAAACATCTTCTTAGGTGGATAGGCCGCTCAGTCCTGCTGCTGCCCTTGGGTCTTGGGTCGCTCTCTCTAAGAAACAGACCATATCCTATGTATTATGTGTCTTCCACAAGTCTTCCCATTCCTCTATTCTTCCCATCTCCATTCCTCCACAGCTATGATTAGGGAGTGTGCTGCTACTCTGTTATGCCTGACCATAACTCTGACTTACCTTCTATTCAAGGGTTCCTCAGCACATAACATTCTCTCCTTGCTGATTGCTGCATCAAAGCTACTGGCAACTCAGAAGGTTTTGTCCCTTTGCTGCCTCAAACAGCATCATCTTCTTCCTCCCAGCTAAGGATAAAGAGGCTCAGTAGGAAAAGCTCTTGCTGGAAATGAAAATGCCAAAATGCTAAGGTGAAGCATGAAGCATGCAATAAACGTTCCAACCAACAAAGCAGTGCAAGGTACAAAAAGCACACAAGTAGGGTAAGTGCAACGTCGCTCCTAAAGAGAAAGCCAGGATGCAACAAATACTTTCCTCAGCTTTCCCACTGAAATGCTGAGCTGATGAACCAAACCACAGAAATTAAGGCCGTGAGATAAAGGTTCTCACCTTCTGGTCTATTATCTGGGCTACACTGGGCAAAACACCGAGCAGTATTTTTATCTGCACCCCAGCAACAAAATGTAGTTTGGGCGAACCCAACTCCTACTAGCAAAGTAGCTGGAGCTCCTGTGACTGTTGAGGGTGCAAGGCACGGGGAGGGGAATGACACCTGGGACCAGAGAATGGTTGCCCTTTACAGCAAGAAGGGACAGAGCTGGTCCTTCCTTCAGCACCCTGCCAGGGCTCCCCAAGGAGCACACATCGAGCAATGGGGAAGCCATACCAAACAATCCAAGGAGGTTCAAATCTGGATCCCAAAAATAAGTAAAAAAACTTGGGGTCAGCTGATTTCTTAGCTGTTAGTCAAGTCCTTCTGCAGCCACTATCGACAAATGAACTAACGCATTCACAAAAATCATGCAACTTTGCCCCTTCCCCCTCCTTTATCTTTTAAAGTGAATAAAATGAGCTTCCTAGAGAAATAAAAAGGGAACAAAAAAAGAAGATACATTACAAAGGAACCAGCTTCCAGAAGCACCTGGCATTTTCCACAGACTTTATTAGGTTTTACACGGCAATACACAGTAGTCATGCTGCCCTCTTCAAACACGCACAAATTAAAACAGCCTGACGGTATCACTTGTGTGCATACGCGCACATGAACTTCCTGACTTCACCATGTGCTTTCACATTCCATCCCCATAAAAGCCCCAAGGCTCAGATGATGGGCAGCTTTGAGGGGAACCCCCAGCTTCCAACCAGCGAGTGCAGAGAAGTGCTGCCTGGAGCACAGCACTGCTTGCTCTGGGTTTATATAAACTATCACCTGCCACTGTCAATACACTTGACAATAGCACTGGACTGAAGAAAAACTGGAGTATCTGTGCCCATTTCAGCACATAACACTGTCACTAGCCCCCTTTTCTCACCATGAGTATCCAGCCATGTTCTCAACCAGCACCTAGTGAGAGCGAATCAGAAAGAAAACTTCTGCTCTGAAGCCTGCACCATGTCTTCCCTGTGCTTCTGCAGCATTTGAATGAGCAGAGCCTTAAGCTCAGCTTAAATGTAAACAACCACCACACTGCAGAGTATTCATAGAAAGTGAGTCCTCAATTCACATCCCAAGCATCTGCACCCTAAAGCTGATGGCAGGTGTCACACAGCACGGTATTTCTGCCCGGATTAAAAAAAAGCTCAAAGACTGTAAAGAAAGAAGCAACAGACAGCAAATTATTTGCAGACAGGAGTTAAGTCTGGAGTATCAAACAAAGCATCAGCTGCGATCTGTTTGTAATGGTAAGAAACACAAACTATTTAATGTATATGTTCTGGGTGGTTTGCCTGACTCCAGTTACTAAAGAAAAAAATGGCAGCAGTTGATATTATGTTATATAAGTGATAAAATGCAGCCAGTCCATATCAAATTTTTCATTTTGGCACACAAATGACAGTCTACGCTGCAGAACCCTCAAAGAACCAGGCTGGTAACAGCTTATCAGGTTACAATAATACAATGCCAGACTATGACTCCAATCTTCCTCAGAATCTGATGGGAGCTCCCTGGAAGCCCCTGAAAGAACCTTTCTTCCTTTCCCAGCTTTGTTAACGCCGTCTCAGAAATACCAACGCAAAGTCAGCACAGATCTAACACCCCTCACACTACACAGCGACGTGCTGGAAACGGTCTCGGTTCCAGCACAGAGAGCAATGAAACGAGTGACAAACGCCTGGTAAAGCAGCACACCACCACAAGGAGCAATTCCAGCTGTACTTTTTCTTTTTTTCTTTTTTTTTTGCCTTTACAAAGCGAAGAAGCTTCATGCCATTTGGCTAAAATACATGCAAATTTCAACACCATACAAACGACCACTGTAATTAACAGAGTTACTTCTTTTTGTTTGCTTTTTGGCTAGGACACCTCGCAATACCAAAAGTCTGACAAAAGATTTCCATTGGCCAGTTAGGATTTTTAAAATTTTATGATCTTCAAAAGCAGAGGAGCTGTGCTTCAAGAAGGTAAAATGATGAGCGACATTTGATATTTAAGTTTTGGAGGAAAAGTCCCACCTTAGGTTTAATATTATGAAATAATATATTTGCTATACATTTCTCTATATAACTTTTTTTTTTTTGCAACTACATCATCTTTATGTTAGTCACAGCACAGAAATATCCCTTCCATATGCAGGGAGTACTCTCAACTTTAAGAATTTTTTTAAGTTACAGAGGTGTTAATAACCTTATTTGAACACTACAACTACTGCTGATGGGAACATGAAAGAAGACTTTTTAAAATGTGCAGTTTCCATACAAGTCACTGCTACAGAAACATGCTTTATAATTGTTTCATCCCAAATGGAAGATCATTAAACTGTGCACTTAGTAAAAAGCAAGGAAAGCAAACAGTTCCAAAGGTCAGCCTGCCTTTTCCAGTAACCAGCTGGTATGCAAACTGGCATATTTCTTTTTACAATCCCCTCCCCTTCCCCCCCACCTCAAACTTTCCATCGCTCTATCTCACAAAATTTAAATTTTTGTTTTTATATGTACTTCATATACTTTTTTCTTTTTTTTATAAAACAGTATAAAAATAAGAGCAACAGTCAAGAGCTACTGGGGAGTTTATGCAGGGCACAGATGACTAAAATCCTACATTGGACACTGTAGGAAGGGCAGAACTGGTATTTGTGCTGAACAAACGCACTTCAAAAAGAGCAGAAACATCTTTTTCCAGCGGAGAGCCTAGAGAAAGCTGATGCACAATATCTACAGACACAATACTTCTAACCTAACACATTCTGTTATTCTGAAACAGTATAAAGGATTATCTGAGGCCGTGAATAAGCATAAGGAGCACTATCATAGCATGTAAATTTAAATGCAACACTCTGAAACATATCACTAGTTTGTACATTAAATATAGTAAAAACAATTACCATTCACCAGTGTCGGGGTGTTTCTTATGGCAACTTCAGAGTAGGCACCTTTTATTTTGTTCTTTTAAAATTCTCCACCCCTCAATGTTACTTCTAACAAACAGAAGCAAGAGCAATGTAATGTACATGATCTGCTGCCCATCATGTATAATGATGACGTTTCTTGCACGTAGGAAAGTGAGCCTTCGTCAGTGCCTGGTGGTTACTGTCACACGTTGGAGTCCTCATCTGTTATACTGGTGCTAGGAGAGCGAGTCGCAAAGTCTTTAAACATTTCGTCTTCTTTCAACATGTGCTAGAAAGGAAAGGAGGGAAGAGTCAAGGTTCAGGCCCCCACAATTGAAATTGGGCACCTGAGATGGTCCCAGTCCTCCACCTGTCAGAAAACATCACCATCGGCCACCACTTGGTCCTGCTGAGGACTTTCCTCACCCACACTGGTGAAAAACCAGCTCGCTGCTGCCTGCTGTCCCAAATGGCTCGGGGACCGCAGCCTGGGGATGGGCTTCCACTCAGAAAACGTGCTGTGACCTGCAGCTGGTAACTCACCACCCAAGGGCAGCCCCTGCCAGCCCAGAGCTGGGTCCTCTGCCCTCCCTGGAGGGTGCGGAGTCAGCAGGGATTGCTGGTGACCACAGGCCACTGCTCCCAGCTGGGGGAATCTCCCTGCCACAATGGGTGGGTATCTTCCTGAAATGCTCATTTTTCTCCTCCCCTCTGTCCCTGTATGAAAAACCAAAGGACCTCAACTGAGCCCTAGTTCTGAAGAGACTTGACTACACCCATAAATTTCACAGCTCTATCCAAAGAATAGGTCCTGCTGTGCACTGAAATTGATTAAAGCACTTGCTCCCAAAACTACAAAACTCAGCTTGATGGAGCCAGTAATAGCAAAGAAAAGTTGTACTTAGTGTATTTGTACTAAATAGTGTCGATACTAATACTAGCAACTGCCAAGGGGTCTACACCTATCTTGTAGAAACAGATCATTCTCCACAGACCCCACTTTAAAGCCTTACTGTCAAGTTGTTGATGCCTTCAGAAAATGCTCCTATTTGCCTCACTGTTCCTTCTGAATCTTCCATCTACAACAACAAAAAAAACAGATAATGAATAACGAATCAATAATAAATTCACCGTATGCCATGTCAGAGTGGCAATTAAGTGCTTGATTTTACATCTGACACAGCCAAGAGAGGAGAGTTATGCTGGAGTAGGTCTTGAAGGTTCTGCCTTCTCAGCTTGAACCCCCTTCGGCCAAGGGACAATGTTCTTGTTAGTAATGCCACGTGATTGCAAAAAGTCAGGACCTTCACGGGCCAAAGCAAAAGGCAGGCTTCCCTGGGAAAAAGAAGGTTTTCCACCGAACTTGACAGCACGGTCAAGGTGTCCAAACTGCTAGAACTGGCTTACCTGCTCCAGCCTGTCCAAATCGTCATCGTCATATACTCGGACATCCAGGCCAGGCTTAAACCCCTTCTTTGACCCACTTCCAGGTGCCCGCCCCAGCTCCATAGGACACACATACTCTTCCACATCATCTTGCTTCTTCTTCCTCAGGCTCCCAAAATTGCTGAAGGCAAGTTTCTTTGGCTAACAAGAAAATTGACACAAAGTTAGATAATCAGAAAATAATTACATCTGCACTGGTTTTTCAATGATGAAGAGACAAAACTTCACTGTGCTCTACTAAACAAAGAATCTTCTGAATAGCTGTATTTCACGATAACTGCATCTGAAAGGACAGGATGTGTCCCCTCATTCTACCACTGTTAAGACAACACCATTTAAAGGATACCAAATGAGATCAGAATCCCACTGCACTAAACGAGCATATAAATGGTTAAGAGGCAGTCTCCCTCCCAAACACCTTACAGTACAGACAGATGGACAACACACCAAGAGTGCCACCTCTTGTGTGTGCGTATGAGAGGCTCCAAACACGGATAAAACCAGCACGCTGGAGATCTAAACGTCTGCCTGGAAGCTCACGCACGCACTCACGCACGCACCCACCCACACAGAGCGGCCTACCTTTACTTTGGCTGTTGCTGTTAAGAGGACGTAGTCTGGGGACTCCATGGCTTCGCGTTTCTGCTGCTGGGCCTCCTGCCCGATGAGGAGGTTGAAATGAGTGGCCAAGTGCCGTCTCAGTAGCGTCTTGTTTGGTGGGATGTTCAGCAACTGTGCCATGGTTTCTACATTGAAACGAGGCTCCAAAACCTATTAATCAAATCAGAGAGAATCCAGCTGAAGCCAGTTTCTTCGTCACACCTTTCTTGATCACTTCCTAAGGTTGCTTTGGGATTTTTCTTTGTATTTAGAGGAAACATACAACAAAGAGGGAAAAAAGGGAGTAAAGCATGCTTAACATGCTGCCTCTAGGCTTTCTTTCTTGAGTTACAAATAGAAAAAAATTGGCAGCTAAGAAGAAAAGAACAGCTAAGTCCACCCTTAACTCATGTAATGTGTGAAGCTGCCACAAATTGTTTACCCACCATCTTCATTAATTATGAAAAATGTAGGCAGAGGAATGATGGAAAATAAACAGACATAAAACATTTGGAGCAGGGATATACCTCTTAACCACCAGAGCGTATTTCTGCAAAGAGAAGTCTCTCGTCAGGAATATCTGATGCTAGAGCAATTAAAAACAACCCTGGTTTGACACCCAAAATCACAAATTTTTCCAAAGTAACAAGTCTTCCTCACAAAATAAAAACATGCCCACATCTAGGAAGGAAGATGGTGGCTGTTTAACAGCACAACAGCAGTGTGCAGCATGATATGACAGGAGATGGAGAATGCCATTCCTAGATTGAATTGTTAGGGGAATACAGATAATCAAATCCATTGCTCCCCACACTAATTCAGCCCAAGACATTCATGCCCTTCAGGCTACAGGGTAGTAAATTCTTATTAAGCAGAATAAGACGATACGGTGTGCGCAGCAAAGATAATGTCAAAACTTTGCTCTAGCGATTCTCAGCCACACGCTTTTTAATAAAACAGAACAAGTCAGTCTAAAATCTTACCATCAGTCCCCCATGCACACCGCTGCCCCGCAGGTTAGGCGCGTACTCTGCCAGATCAATGGAGCGTAACCACTCCATCACACGATGATTGGTCCACTGGGTGACCTCAGAAGGTGTGACGTTATTCTGTGAATGGAGAGAATGGGCAGTTAAGGAGACTTCC
Source organism: Apaloderma vittatum (assembly GCF_000703405.1). Taxonomy (NCBI): domain Eukaryota; kingdom Metazoa; phylum Chordata; class Aves; order Trogoniformes; family Trogonidae; genus Apaloderma; species Apaloderma vittatum. Next base: position 33,431 of record NW_009701799.1, read on the forward strand.
CAACTCAGCTGTCCCAGCCAAAATATTTACTGAAACAAATCTGCCCTTAATGGATGCAAGCCCACGTTGCACTTGAGGAAAAAACTCTTTTGGGACTGTTGTCTTGCAGCAATATCAGCATGCAAATAGGTCTGGACAGTGGGTAGGTCTGTATTATGCTTCACATCACTTGATTATCCTGCTGTGCACTAGAACTACTTGCAATTTCTACCAGAACTGAAAATTTAGCCAGCTCCATGAGCTCCTGTGCTTTTCTCACGAATCTAAATCCAAGTGTCTGGGTTGCTTCATCATCCTTGCCCTATCCAGCATACGCTGCTTCCAAAACAAACTGATGGCAGTCTCCCATCTGGTAAGAGGGCCTTTTGCACAGAAAATTTTGACACAGCCATCAATCTTCCAGAGAGTTACACAAGACTCACAGCAACAGTGCACTGAGTTCGTGGTGATTTATGTTCCAGATAGCACATCAGAGACTAGACCAAAACAGCTGTTAGTAGAGAGAGAAGTGGGAGATTTGGCTAGGGGGACATGAATCTGGGGCCATGGCAGATGGAGGAAAGAAAGTGGTGTCCCAGGTAGTGATGGCAGAACATGAGACTTCAAGAACAACATGAGAAAAAGGGAACTGAAAATGAAATGAAATGAAATAGGGAGGAGGAGGCAGGAAGAGGAGGCAGAGCAGGAATAATCAGAACCACCAGGGAAAAATTCCTAGAGCATTCCTTTTCACAGCCTCATCTTAAAACAGTACCTCATCAGAGGGCCTCCTGCGCAGACAGTTGGGCTCAAAGTTATTTATTCTCAACACCTGAATGGCTCTTTTGATGCTGAGGTGGTGGAGTACGCTGACAACTTTCAAGGACAGCAAGTCGTCCTGTTGAAGAAGAAAAGGGGGTTAATAAACATAAATATGCTTACTGGTGGAACTAGCATCTGACTTAGAGGGACTGCTTCAGACCCTGGCACATCTGACACATCCTGGGGCAAGATTTTTAACATGTGAGACGTGATTAACATCAAACCTTCTGTCTCAGAATAAAAGCTTCCTGTGCTGCATTGTTCTACCTCCCGGGCAATGTTCTTCATGTAGGGTATAGAGCTTTGTACAAGACACCTGGGGCAACAACGAGGGGAGAGGGGGAGATGACGTATCCTCGGTGATCCAATTAGAGCCAGGACAGCTTTCCAAACGTAGTGCATTGGTCTCACCTGATATTTGCATTTAATCCTGCCAAAAGTTTCAATATCACAACATAGAATCATAAAACTGTCAGGTTGGAAGGGACCTTAAAGATCACCTAGTTCCAACCCTCCTGCCATGAGCAGGGACATCTCCCACTAGATCAGGCTGCTCAGAGCCCCATCCAGCCTGGCCTTAAAAACTGCCAGGGATGAGGCTTCCACCCCCTCTCTGGGCAACCTGTGCCAGTGTCTCACCACCCTCATGGGGAAGAAATTCTTCCTAACATCCAGTCTGAACCGATCCATCTCTAGCTTAACATCCAGACAAAAGTTTAACTGAAAACAATAAATCACTCTGAAAATGGAGGCATTCTGTATAGTTAGAATAGAGAAAAAGAGGGAAGAAGAAAAATACGAAGGTGCGTCAGGTTGGTCTCCCACAACTGCAACGTTCTTTAAATGTGTGTTTATAATGCTATGTTATGATAATGAAAAATGTTTTTTAAAATGCGTGTCACAAGCAATGAAACAATGGAAAAGGTGATCATACCCCAGCTGCGGAGAGGCTCACCTTAAGTCTCCAGCTCACCACCACTGCGTAGCTCTCACCTTGTGCAGGCACCCACTAGAGTTTGAGGGAAGGAGGGCAGGCTGCCCAGGAGCACCAGTTCCCCCTCACACGTGCCAACAGAGCGTGCCAGACCCACAGGCTGTGTGAAGGCTGCTCTGCGACAAGGCAGCACAAGGCAACCCGGCTCTGCCTTTGCACTTCACTGTTTTCAGCATGGGACGAGCCAGTTCTGACATATCACAAGGGAAGAGCCTGCGAAGGCATGGCCACACTCCCTGCAACACATTGGTGGTACTGACAAAGGCAGCTTGTTCTGTCTCCACAAGCTGGATCGCCTCAACGGTTTTTACTTAAACATTCACCTCACGGGGGACTTATTTTAGAGCTGGCCTGTTCAGGCTCCCACCAGTGTCCGTGGAAAGTGTCAGGTAGCTCTTAGGACAATTTGTGCCATGCCGAGGAATGAGATGGTGCCTCACAAGCACCCCTCTCTCTGTACTGACTATAGGGTGCAGATGACTTTCAGCTGGACAGGTAGTTTTTAGATGTCAAGAGCCAGAAGAGATTAGTTCCTCCCTTTGTGACTACAGTAGCAAGCAAGAGTTTTGCATTACAGATTCCTCTTCTCCTCATACTCAGGGCTCCTTCAAACCACTGAGGAGGGGAGAGACAGAGCCTTCTAGCACCCAAGGGGGCTCAACTCGCAGGACACGGAGTGGACAACGGCCAGGAGACAGAAGGTTTAGATGAGGCTCACAGGCTAAAAAAGGCTGCTGGCGCAGCCCACTAGACTGACCTGCCAAGCAGTCTGCAATCTATGCAATGAAGAAGGCGTCATGTTTTGCCCACCTGTGGTTTCATTCCAAAGTCTAGCACCAGAAATTCAGCATTTCAAATCCAAAATAATCAGATTGTCTTGTTTAGTGAGTCTGGGCATGAAGAGCCTGTAAGGACTATGTTAGAGGCCTGGCTAGACTTCCCACCTCGCTCTCTGCTGCTGTGGCTCCAGAGGAACGCTACAGAAGAAAAACCTCCCCTGCACTGCAAGCGTGGTCACAGGCTGCAAGACTTGCACTCCTGCTAAAGCAGGCTCTTCAGCAGTAATTCAGTCCTAACTGTGCCGTTAAGTGTCTCAAAGTCCAACTCTCTGCTGGTGCAAGTTGAATAAGTTAGAAAATCTGGTTTAATATGCTTTAGTATTACTTACATGTTATGAATACTGGAATTTGTTTTGTCAGAATATTTAAGGCTTGACTCCTCACTTACCAAACATTTCATTGCATTTGGCTAACTTTATGAGGAACTTAGAGGAGAGTTTCTGTATTATCGTTTGCTATTTTATTTATTATAAAATAATAAATATTTGTTATTATTTATTTTGAATTAGGGTAACTTCATGAGATGTTAAACAGTATTTCTTTCACACTTTGCATACAGATGTGTTTGGCTGTGTGTTTTTACAATTTGCTCGGTAAACTGTCTAAAAATATCCCTAGTGATCTACAGTGAAAGGGAAGTGACAGAATATCTATTTAAAAGGCAAAGCTCCTGCTACACATCTCTCCTCTTTCAACCTATTACTTTTCTTTCTTTTTTAATACAAAAAAAAGACTGTTGAAAAATATAAGTTCCTTTACATTACAGCCTATGCTACATCTTAGAGGTAGCAAAGTCCCCCAACACAAGATGAAGCTCAGTGGCACCTACTGGCATCAGATCTCCAAGACTTAAGAAGCAGAAGGAAGAAGTTGCCTCCTATTTTTATATCAATGTCTGAACTCAAAATCTAAAGGAAACAAACACCAAAACCCACTACATAAACAGCGAGTATTTAACATGACTGAAAGGGAGCCTGACAGGAGGAGAGTTAGATGGATCAACTCCAGGCTTCCTCCTGGTGCCGCTGTAAAGCCTACGCTAAATACATACAAATGTGGCGTAAAATGGTGACTTCTACTCTGCCCTTGGCGTGGCTCATGAGAGAACAGGCATGTGATTGATTTTAATTTTTTTTGTTATACAGATGCAACTAATATTAGCAGTGCTCAAGTTTGCATTTGTGTCTCCAGAGAGCAACTCGTTCTACCTGAGACTTTACAGAAATGAAACCTGCTGGGGTGGCTTCACCCGACCAGCAGTAAAGTGGGGAGCTGATGCTGGTGCTAAGCATTTTGAAACACATTATGCAAAAGTTATTAAATGTAGCCTGTTTTCAAACAAGTTGGCTCTTAAAATTGCAATTTTCTTCAAAGGAACTTGCCTGGCTTTTCTTCACCTCAGCACCCACATGAATAGGTGAGTAGACTGAATTTGTTCTCACTGAAGAAAAAAAAAATCCACCTACTTCTATTAATTAATAACATCTTGAACAGCAAAGATCCAGCTGCATGAATGTCAGCAACATAATTTGCATGCTTTTGTGTACTTACAAATGCTGCCTGAGCACATCAGTGTCATGCACAACTGCTGAGCACAAGATGGCCCATTTCTCACCCACGACTCTGGGCTCCTGCTTACTATATTTGCTCTTCCACCTTAACATAGTATCTTTAAAGCTGGAGAGAATATAGTGAATACTTGCACGGGAGTAGTGCTATCAGGCCTTTTGTTCTTCTACAGGTTAAAGCTATTTGCACTAGCTTAGCACAGGACACCCACTACTGTTTCAAGAGGCCCTTTAAACACTGCGATGAAGCATGCAAAATCAGCATTCTGGCATGTCCTTCTACTATCAGCAGCAATTCCTCTGACACTCTGACCTCCCTACAAACATCCAGAAAATCTGAAGACCTGATTTATGAACCATTTGACAGCTCTGAAATTCTTGTCAGCAAGTTCCATGAGACACACAAGATGTTTAGCTCTTGGAGAGAAGTCTACTTTTGGTACACTAAATGCGCACAGGTGTAGCCTCTGCGACAAGGCAACCGCAAAAGTAAGCTCCAGCTTCAGGTTGCTTTCATTAGATTCAGTCATCTGGGGCAAAACTCACTTATGGAGACGGTGACCATGCAGCACTTTGATGTTCCTCTCAAACTTTTAATACAGGGCCAGAGTAATGCAGAGATGATCCATCGGACTCCAGACAGGCACTGACTTTCTGCTGTAGGAAGCTACAACCCAGATCATTACGACCCAGCTCTCTGGCTCCTTGGAGACATTTGGACCCCCTAAGATGCCCAGTTTGGTCCTGCTCTCCCTGGATGGACATAACGTCTGCAATGTGGGAGCTGCCCCTCAGGCACCTCATCTGTGGGGCCAGCTGGGATTTGGCCAGTGGCCACTCCTGAGGAAAAGCTGAGGG
>NW_009701799.1:38521-88343 GCF_000703405.1 Apaloderma vittatum
TGGCAGTGCCTCCTCCACAGCCAGATCTGTGCCAACCGCTGCCTGGGTGACCCCTCTTCCCCCCTACACGTAGCAGGGGCAGGGAGCGCATTTGAGGCTGGGGCTGCTGCCAGGAAAGGCTTGGGGGTGCTGAGAGGAGGTGAACATGGGAAGAGAAAACTGTTCACAGAGGTGAGTGGTAGGGTGTGGCTGCTTGTGCTGTAGGGAGCAATAAACGGACGCAGTCGCTCGCAAATTGGCCCCAAGGGAGCAGGAGGAACATGGAGGCTGGAGGGTGGCGTTACGTGGATTTAATATGTATGCAGATACAACGAACAGTGAAAGTAGGTCTAGTCTTACCTGTCTTTTATTTGGAGGTAGGCCAGTGTGCATTAAGGTGGGGACAAACCAAGAACGTGAAAAAGATGTCAGGAAAAGAAAAGCCATTTACTCACCACGCTCATGTAATGGAGCATTCGGCCGTCCACCTTTCCTTCGTCAAACTGGGTCTTATACTGGGGGAGGCCAATGTCATCCAGCCATCCTAAGGCAGAGACATTCATGTTAGTGTGGTAGCCCAGTTACCTAGCACCAGTTAGTGCTCTTCTCCTTCTTTGAGCCCAAAGCAGCCATGATTAGGAACCCCTATCTGAAGTTGCTGTTTCAGTATGTAAGAAAATCTTACTGGTGACCCAGTGGTAATCCAGTTTGCCGTGATTGTTTTCCTCTTCGGATCCGAGTGCCTGCAGAGCAAGCTGAAGTTTCTTCCGATGCAACGGGTGCTTTATCCCAAGCTCCTGTGAAAAGGAAGGAAAGAACAAACCTAGAGACAATACTGTATTTTATTTCTCCCTCTGCTGAATTACAAATGGTTTCAGCGAGTCACACTGTACACAGCACTTGCTGGTGACTTGGCAGGTCCATTTTCTATTTGCTGAATATCAGCATAATTTTAGCACACGTTCAGCACTAGGGACAGGCCTGCTCACTGCGGTGGATTAATTTCAAAACATGGTGGATTCCAAACTGTATGAAAATGTTGGCTGCAATATTCTCGTATCAGGTTAAAAAAAAACCAACCATAATATAAACCATGTTAACATTCAGAAAACTACTTGATGGGATTACTACCTTCCCTCCTACTCAGGCAGGTAAGGTTAAAAGAATTATTTAATTAAGAGCGTATTAATGTCCCAAGAATTACTGGAATTCATTAATGCTTCCAAATGTGTAACACCTTCCCCAGTATAGTTGCAAATGCAGCTGTTCCAGGATTTCTTCAATCCCACATACACTTTCACCCATGCTTGCCAGCTCGCGTTAACTCTGATTACACTATTACAAGCTGCTATGTTCTTATCACACTTGTCTTATTCCAGTTGTTGTGTAACTACAACTTCCAATTAACTCACTGCCTAACTGAGAAAACAGGCTTACTGTTTGGTGAGAAGAGTGATTTTTTTTTGAAGCCTAAAATTCGAACAGTAGCAAATACCATGGATTCAAAGTATATATTGAACCAACTTTTCTTCCCATTTCTAGTTTTAGAAAAATAATTCTGTAACAATTTAAGACAAAGAGACTGATCACTCTGTGTGTAACAAATTCTCATTCCTCTTTGTGTAAAATGGGCAGAAAATATAATCAGACCAAAACAACAGCTTTTTACACCTCACACATGTACCATACATGAGTGCTAATGAATCAGGGCTACAAACCCATATGATAATGAGGAACTCACACACATTTTCAAGAAAGTGGCATAGCTGATTGATATGCCCATGCTTAATGAAATTAAATCACACATTTGTAATTATTAGTTTAATTAGGGAGCATTCAATTTCTATGAAACTTGGGCTAAAAAGAAGTAGATTTGGCATCACTGCAGATGACAATATTTTAATAACTCATTGTGTTTACATTTTTGTTTTTACCGGGTGAACCTTACAGACATGATTCACATGCAAAAACTAGCAATTTTTTGTACGTTTAACTGAGAGTAGTGTTTCCAGTATTCTTACCTTTTCCAGATCCTGCTGAGAAGCCTGCAGAAGTGTTTGCCCAGACAGTATCCAGTGTTTGCCATTACTTATGTAAGAACCTAGCCCTTGGTCCTGCAGCCAGTTGCAAACCTGCTCCTTTGTCCACTTTGCGAATGGCATGTCCAGCTCACTACAGAAGATTTTACCAAAAAAAATCCTCATAAATCCCGTGCCTCAAAAATCTAGTCTTACTGATAACAATAGTACCAGAGCCTAAGCCCAATTTGTGAATATTTTGTGGGAGCTGGGACAATCTCTGGAGGAAAGAGTGCATCACAGTTGTTAGGTGAGCCTCGTGTGGCAGAGAAAGTCTCTACTTTGGGACCACTAGCACCATGAAGTACTGATCTCCTGCCGCTATCACAATTAACATGGTTTCTTAACACTACTGAAAGTAACCACTCCTGCTGACCAGTGTGGCTAAAACTACAAAGGGAGACCATAATGTTTCACTATAGCCTTTAATCCCCAGAAGCACAGCAGGAAATGTACCAGAAGAATGTCTGCCATTGCCGCGTAAGGACTCATGCCGTGCTTCACATGGCATCAGGGTTCCACTCCTCCACAGCCATGAGCAATGAAAGCTCTGCTCAGCACACAGGACCCCTCCACCCAACCAACCTGAACCCCGTGAAAAGCCTTTTAAGGGAGGAAACAGCCTAGATCTGCCTGCTTCTGTTTGCCAGGAGAAAGAGACATTTCATTTTGGAACTGTGCTTCTCCTTTGGACCCTGTGCTTGACTGGAGCTGCCAGGAAGGCAGGCACCGGCACACTTTGCACCACTCATCTTACCTGTGAGATTGCCCCAGGTCTCGAGACCAGCCCAGTCGTGGCCCCGCAGTTGCTCTCGTCCCTCCTCTTTTGAACTCCGTCTCGGACATGTCATCTGGGTTGAAAGTAGTAGACTGACTTCTTTTAAGTCTAGTTTAAAAGAAGAATGCATATACACATTTAGCTAAAGAAAAGGCATGCTACTACAACTGCAGCTGATATATGGGACACCTCCTACAGGGTTTGTAGCTCTTCTGCCTGCCACCAACCTACTGTTAGTTCTCTCAAATGCTGTACTGGCTGCTGCTCTTGACACCGTGGAGCCATGTGTTGGAGGGGAAAAAAGGGACGATGAGTTCCCAGCAAACTTCTCTGAAAGCCCCAGCTCTCGTGAATGGTCGTTTCCCACCTTTTACTTACCTTCCAAATAACTTCTTGATCCCCCTGGCCTTTTTCTTGGAATCTGGAGAAGGTGGTGTCATCTGTAGACTGTCCATTTCTTTTGGGCGAGGGGGCAAGCCAGCCAGATCCAAGTGATCTGCAGATCCCTTTTCTGTTTCAGCTATTAGAAAACAGAAGCCCTGTCAAGATCCAACTGTGCAGGACTGTACAGACACACTCCTGAACTTCGGAATAACTCTTACTAAAATTATTGAGAGCCACCATGTTAAGAAAATGGGGCAAATAGGGATATGAGAAATTCCAGGAGCAACAACATGTGTGCCTCCTTCATGGGTCTCACTGGGAACACTCCAAGGCAATGCTCTGCACCAGTTCAGTGACTTGCATCCAAGGTGGGCAAAAACCACCTCATGAATCAATTGGTGAATTAGATCCCAAGTACACTCTTCCTTGGGGAGTGCTCCTACAGTCTTTTCACAGACAGAGCTGACGCACGTGGATGCCCCAAAACAATTCAGTGCTGCGGCAGGGAACCAAACCAGGAGTCCCCAAAGCACAGAAAAATAAATAATTTCCCTGCAGGCATCTTTCCTAATAACCTGCAATATTCAGTAAGTTACACAAACAGGAAATCCTGGAGATTCCTGCCCCAGGAGCTGGAGGGCCCTTTCACCCTCACTTCTGCAAGTTGTGGAATATTTTGTTCCTCTGCAGAGAAACACCATGGAGTTTAGGCTCTGCCTGAACTACATCTTCTGAGTGATGCACAAAGCATCTCTCATTAGAGACCCCACACATTACCACCCACTCCAAAAGCATTAAATCTTTGATCTGTAGCTGTTGCTTTCTGTGACAACAAACCTGAGGGCTCCTGTCCCTAAGAGGAAAGCTGTCACAAAAGCTAAACTGACAAAGAAGAAAGTTATTTTAAGATCATTTAAAAAGAAAACAAAAAGAATTGCAGTATCTACTAGGCTACGTAAGCAGAGATGTGCCAGCAAGTGCCAGATAGCTGAATAGAACTACCATGTGAAATCTATGCCACTTACTTGCTGGGGAAGAGTGACAGCGTGAGCCTGTTCAGATGAAGCAGCTGTGGCAAGGCAGCCTGCAGCAGGCTGACAGTCAGGCCTGTAACCACTTTAACCATCTTGTAACATGGTCGTGTAATTAGATGACTATCATTTGTTTTTGAAACGGATTCTTGGACTTCCAGGAGAAAACCAGACAAGTTATGTGAATCAAGGTAGAGCATATATTGCTGGGATATGCGGTCTCAAGCCAGAGAGTTAAGGCTGAGGTGGCCACAATGTGCCACGAACAGCAACAAACTGCAGGCTTTGCCAGCGTGTCTTTCTGCTGGGTGAAGTTGAAATGATTCAGACAGAACACATTTGAACACGTCCCACTTTCCACAGATGCTTTAGATGTTAAACCTTGCAGTGAAACAACAAGGCCACATAAAAAGTTTTTTCCGGGCACTTTGGTTTGACTGCTATCAAACATAGGGATCCTGACAGCAAGAGACAGCACTAATGTCAAACCAGGCTTTTGCATTTGTGGTTTTTGCTTTACTCGTCTAAGAAAAAGTGGTAGCTTAGAAAAAAAACACATTTAAAGAGCATTCTAGTGAGAGAATACCAGGACAAGGTTGGGTGCATTAGTAACAGAGATTTGCGGGTATTGCAACATTTGCTCTTTGTACCTTGCTCCCTTTTGTGCTCTGACACAACAGCATAGAACAGACAACATTTAAGCGGCCACACGGGAAAGGCCCAGAGCTCTCAGTCCGTCTGTCAGCGAGAGGAATGTTGGATATTTGCACAACCACACCAACTGACACAGCTCTGCTCGCTAAGGCAGGACCCTGCAGGTCTTACCCACCCTTGCCAGAACCACGGAGGGAACATTCATGTCACAAGACTGAGTTTTACCAGGTGAATAGTTCCATTCCCACCTGCCCCACTTATTTCTCATTTGCTTATTATTCAATAAATACAACTAAAACTCAGAAGAGGAATTTACAGATCTTTCCCTGCAATACTCTGCTAAGTGAATGCCTCAAAAACATATCTTGTTCTCTGCTTGGTCACCCTTTAAACTCTTCCAGGGGCTCCGGGACAGACCACAGCACAAAGGTGCCACCGATATTTAGACATGGCCGATTCTCACCTGCTACCTTGGTCTGTGGGTAACTTTGTGCTCAAAGTTACGGCAAAAGTCTCTGCAAATTAACCCGCAAACTCTCTCATTAGTAGCAGTTACTGAGAAATGGCACAGCTGACTTTTAGCAGAGGGCAGATGTTACATGGGAACTCCTTTTAGTGATGGGCAAAAGTTTTGATGCAGAGCTCTGGTGCCTAGCGCTTGTCTGCAAAGTGTGTGGCCATAACCAGCCGTTAGCAGCAGTCACAACACAGCGCTGGTACAGGCAGACATGCAGGATTACTATACCTAAAGTAGGTGCACTTGCACTTCGACTGCGATCTTCAGATATCCAAACAACGCACATAACCACACGCAGCACAACGGGAGAGAACACGCAGAGGGACAAGGTAAAACACAGTTCAAAACTTACGTCAGCAAAATACAAGACAAAAGGAGGGAGGTACACGAGACACATGCGCGACACACAATGCTGAATTCACACAGAGATTAGGATTACCAATTCACTGTTAACCCCCTCTCACAAAACAGAAATGCAGTAGAGCTCTATGGTGGAGAGGGTAAAACAGCACCGCAGTCACTTCGGTGCGGGGAGGTCACTTGCTCCATGACACATTGGGCAGGTGACTCACGCAGGCTCCCGTGAGATGGCAAGTATCTGGACACCAGCTTTACAGATGGAAGCACTGAAATCTGGATAACATAAACAACTCACTCAAATTCACAGGATCCTGACATAGACGGCTCACCTTCCAATCCTTTATGACAGCCACAAGCACTCCACTTTGTTAGACAAATCAAATTCAGGATGGAACAAGTGATTACACAAAAGCACACATGAAATAAACCAAGGCAAAGAGTCTATCCCTCAGAATAGACTGTCCATCTATTCTAAGTAAGCTAGCAAGTTCCCATGCTATGTTGCAGACAAATATGGGCAATGTGTAATAAATGAGTAAGTACGTCACTTCTTTTGAATAAAACTCAAAAACTGTCTCTGCGTAAGTAAGAGCAGGAGACTCTCCTGCTCAACAAAGCAGAAGTTATGCCCCTTCAGGCTTCTGAAAGACTGAGCTGAATTCCTAAATCTCGTGCAAGAGAAAGCCAAAAACTTTAGATGAATGGCAGTAGATCTGATGCACAGATTCACTTGATGCTTGAATTGCAGCAGCAGAAAGACTGCTATATAAGGGTAGTGAATGCAAGCACGATTTCAGCTGGTGGCAACAGCAACTTCTGCATTAAGCAGAACATTTTGCTTGGTTCTTTGTCATGTGCAAATGTCATCAAATGACAATACCAAAACACCCTCCCACGCACAATTACAGGCCCAAAAAATCAACATGAGCTTGAATATCTCATCAATCCTGTTCCTGTTGTCACCATTTCTTCTGAAAGTCTGCTTAAATACACATAAAACAAAGAGGAAGAATGAGTGCTGCTGCCTCATTTCTGTACGTCTGAAAATTGTGTGCAAGATAAACTGAGGATGGATCCAGGGAAAAAAAAGAAGGCCACAAATCCCATGTGTGAACCACTGCCAGGCAGCTAGCATTTCAAAACTGCAGCAATCCGCTACAAGGTCCCAAGGGAGATAGCACAGCAGAGGTTGAAATAGATCAAATACTTCATTACATCAGTGAGGGTTTTTTTTCTGCAGGGTTTGTTTGGTTGGTTGGTTTGTTTTGAGTGGGATTTTTTTGTTGCTGTTTGATATTTTCCAAACATTCTGCACAGAGAAGTGCCACCAAGTCACAGTGAGACTAAGGCTGGTCTTCCTGCTTAAGACAGCTACAGCTGTTGTCAAGAACCTTCAAAATACACAGAATCTGCATTCAGGTGCATGATACCTACCCAGATTTGGGGCACTTGCAGTCCTCTTGTTATTTTTTATCTTGAAAAAGCCTCGTCCAAATGAAGATCTGGCTTTACGGGTACCAAAACTATCCTCGTCGCCTATGCCACCACGAGAAGGAGACTTTGGAGGGAGGGTTGCGAAATTATTACCTTCCACAGGAGGTTTAACCTGCTCAAGTTAGGGAAATAAAGATTCACTATAAAGGTACTGCAAAAGGCCTTTTGAGAGAAACTGCAAATTGACTGCTGACAGATAATTTGGAGTGTTCCTCTTTTTTGTTACTACTTCAGGACCCAGGATTACCATCACTACCTTCTAAGAGGAACATGTTGTCTTTAAAATGTTTCTCAGTTTCTGCAAAGCTGGTTTACAGGTATGGAAAATGTAAAAATTTAGTCCTGGAAGGCTTAGAACTTTTCCAGCTCTCCACTATTTCTGTCTGCCCTACTGGTAGCTGTAAAGGCAGCTGGAAGCAAAGAGAGACACAAGACACCCCACAGCATATCGATTCTCTGCCAAGCATCAGACAGTTCTTTTTGTCTGTTCACTGCCCTGGAATTTCAGAATTAACGGATTAATTGACTCAGCTGAAGCTGAGAGGATATTAAGTGTCAAGCAAAGACTATAAATGCCAGGGCAGACAGCAGACAGGCCAGTTAACCAATATAAAGCAGTAGTTTTAACCTTGCCAGTTGTTTCACTGTATCTTTAAAAGGAGGAGGAAGCAAACCCATTCACCATCCAAATACGACCCTTTGGCATTTGCTGCATGGATAGAGCATCCAATCTACAAGCAGTATCTGAGGTATGTCGTCCTTGCTCAGGTCTTCCTACAGGTAGTAATTGTTGTACGCAAGCTGCGCTGTATGGTACTGCAGGGTACATTTTGCAATACCAGTCTTTTTAGCATCACAGTTGCTACTCACAGAAAACCATTTGAAAAGACAAAGGTTTGCTAATCCAAGGTAATTACAGGGTCAGCAAAATACTTAATGGTTGGCTTTGCAAATTATCTAGTGGTAGAATATGCGGGGGAAACATTATCTTAGATGGCAACCTTATGCTTAGCCAGACTAAGAGCTAATCCATGTGCGAGAAGACAAGAAAGTGCGAGACACTATAAGCCTGACACTGAAGTGATGGTGACAACTATCATGTTAACTTCTCGCTATCTTGTCTGCGAGGTCTGCTGTTCCCGCGCTGGAACTGCATGCTGCGATTTCACACAATCGAGCCTTTCAACACCCGCTCGCTGTCTCTGTTTCTCCACGTACACGCATGAGCGCGCACAAACACGTTACCTCTGTTGGCTTCTGTGCAGAGTCTCTGTCCTGTTTGGGAAAGATTAAGATAGGCATCTTAGAAGTCATGGTTTATAGCCAGCATTCAATTCATTATGGCTATGCCGAGTTAAATTCTGGCTGCAATACTCTCACTTTCTATAAAAGGATATAAATAAACCTCTTCAGAGCTGTATTCCACACAGATTAACTCTTGCTTTCTTTGAGGTCAGTGAGCTGACATGAAAATACGGTTGCTTCGGTTTACTTTGCAAAGGATTAGCTGTGTACATAATCAGCGACATGCAGTCTGTTATGGCCTTAATGGGCACAGTTGGCTTGAGGGGACTCAAAGCAGGAATCAGGCAAGGTAGAAGCCAAGTAGATAAAACATCCATGGTCTCCACTCCTTGGCTGCCCAAAGCCTGGCCCATGAACGCTAGCTCTCATCATCAAGTTATTGTTACATTTTCAGCCCTAAGCTGTAAGGCACAGCTCACCAACTTGGGTTTCAGGGAACTCAGGAGTTTCTAGGAGCTTGGGCTTTAAAAAAAGAGCACAGGAATTGCCCTGATTTGATGACATCATTAGAGGCTAGCTGCCTTTGCCCACTTCAAAAGAGATCTAAACTGAAGTTATCACCAGACACACAAAGGATTTGTTCCTGACCACCTAACACATATAGTCAGCCCAGACTGTATTTTATAATGCATTAATTACATGGCCTTCCAAAATTATTTATCTTAAACACAAGAAGTGGTAATGGGACTTAATTTCTTCTTGTCTTAAATCAGAAAAGCACATCAAGTGAAAAAACCCCACCCCAACACTGTAAGAGAGTCTCAGGTAAATGCCTCATGCGAAAAAAAAAAAAAAGAAGCGCCTGTGTCTTCAAGGACAGATTTTATCCTTAAATAAAATGTGGAAGATGTCACATATACGTGAACATTAGTAACACATGACATGAGGAGCTCTACTCTGACTCAGAATTTCTCAGAAGGCAGCAACAGAGAGTCCACAGGCCCACAGATATCAGCCCTATTTCTAAGGGGATGGGAGGAAGTAAGAGACCAAACCAACCACTTCAGACGTCTCTTTTCTCAAACTGCTCAGGCTGCTGGACTTGTGCAGGGAAGAAGTTCTGAAACAAAGACATAAAAATGAAGTCAAGTTAATGGAACTGAATTTGCTAAGATAAACACACTCTCAGGAATCAGCCTTACAGAAAGCATTACAATATGTGATGAGATATACTAAAAACAAAGACATTTTGAATTAAGGCAATCAATGCTCTAATCAGAGCCAATACAATTTGATGAGGCACTGTAAGAATCTCTGTATTGTAATTACTGCTGCTAATGCTTCACTCACATAATGCCTACCCGTGAATATTTTTGGCTTTGTATTTAACATTATATTTTCAGAAGCAGAAGTTATGCAGGCAAATGAAGCAACAAAAACAAAAGCTAAGAAAACCAGTATATTTAGTAACAGGCTTCTGAGTAATTTAATCCTTAAAGAAGTCAAGCATATTAAGTCAAGCATTTGTGGTTTAGTATTTTATCTTCAGTTCCATTTTCCATTTCAGATCAGACATCTTCAAGCTTCTGGTGAGATTTACTGCCTAGAACACTTAAGTCTAGTTGAAAAGAAAGTTACCAATAAAGATTTTCTGCAACCATGTATAAATTAAGAGTCACTTCACTGAATTTTACAAAGCTGCCTATATTTATACCAACATAAGGAGAGTAGAATTTGGTTTGGGGAATACTCTTGTGGCACTAAGTCATTCAAAATAAAAACAGCTGCTGAGCCTCGTGTCGTGTACCAGGCAAACCGTCTTGACTTAGGCTCCTTAGTAACAAAACGCTTTGACTCCGTTTCAAGTTCATAAATAATCTCACTGACTTCCCTAAGGAATACGGCCATGTAGTCAACTGATTACCTTTCCCCCACTATCAAAACAAAAAAGCAAATCACATATGCGTGTCCTATGGAAAACTGTACATTTTGAAGGATATTGACAGTCTACAGTCTAATTAGAGATGCTTTGCAATGTAAAAGACATTAACTGCACATGCACAGATAAAGCATTGGAAAATGACAATGACAAAAACAAAGAGCATGAGCCGAAAACTACTACCACTAAGTATCACCTTGGCTAGAACTAGATCACATATTTACACATGTATGTAAAATAGGGGCAGAGGGGAGAGGGGAGGTATGTGTGTACTGAGTGGAGTTTCAAGTCAACAAGCACATATAAATGTTTCCTATAGATTTTTTACTACAATACTTACACCGGAGCATCACACAGGTGAGTTTCTGGGGAGGAGCCTGTTGATTTTCCCTCACTGTAAAAACAAAAAAATACATGAAAAAAGGAAGGCATTTGAGGATTCCATCAAATATCTTGTGGACACAGAAATCCCATCACCTCTTTAATTCAGTTTTCACTTCAGCTGTTACAGTAATAACACACGGCAAATTTTCCCCTCTATAGTGGCAAAGTCTTATAAAACATAAAGGTGAGGTCAAGAGTCCCAGGAAAGACAAACAACATTGCAAGTTGGTAACAGTACCGCACCATTCAGCTTAAATAAATGCAAAGGTTACAGCATGCGCAGGGTCTGTGCAGCACCAAGCAGTGGAGGCCTCCAGCTCCCTGCAAATCACCCACAGTGGGGCAGCAAATTTTGCTGCAGGTTAGTGCTTTGTTTGGCTTTGTCCCAGATGGGACACAAATGAAATCCCTGCTAGTGATGATTAGAGCTGCATGAGGCACAGCAGAAACCAAGCAAAACTAGTCTTCTGGATAGGACATTTTCCTTGACTGGAACTAGAAAAATCACATATTAACTTACGCTTGCACTGATTTTTCACATCAAGATGGATGATGGTTTTAATCCAACAAGATTTCCCTGCCTCTGAATTCTTAGTATTCAATATTCATTTAGATAAAGCCAGGGATTTGGACCCAGAAGAAAAAACAAAAAATGAAAACAGCCTTTGTCTAGCTGTGAGTCTGGTGTGCTATTCAGAATCCCCTGCAGTGCCAGTCCAGATCTACAGGGGCCAGAGCTTTCCTCACTCGGGCAAAGAGGGTGCAGGCTTAGAAATGCTGGAGAAAGCTGCAGGCCACATCTCACCCAGGAGGCTGCCACTGGGCTCAAGCCTGAGGTCCTCAGGCCCTGAGCGAAGAAATGTCTTTGCATCGTGTCATGCCAAAGGACAGCAACAAGGCTCTCTCTTTCTCTGATCTTTTGAAACACTGCTTGCGTTTCTTTCTGGGGCACCATTAACAGTTCATGGTTAGAGCTGGGCAGTCCTTTTGTTGCAATTTTGGCAGTGCCTTAACACCAATCTTTAGCAACTGTGGAAAATGTCTGAATACAAATTGTCAAGAATACATTTGTACTAGCACAGGCAACACTATCTCAGCCAGACCTAGGTGATGTAAATCTATACAAAAATAATCAATCTGTGTCCTTCATTGCATCAGATCATTTTTCCCCTCCTGTTCATTTCTTGTGAAGCAGCTGGTATAGAGTATGGGTACCGCTACAAGCAACAGCAACCAAACTAATACTTGTCTACTAAAAAAGTTTTAATCCATGTGTCATGTGAATGCTAGCCTTATTTAACTGAATTAATGACAATACAGTAACTGACAGATTATTACTGTCATCAAACATCACAGAATATTGGATTTACAACTGAAAAATACATGGAAACAATAATACCTCATTTCACTTGCAGGATCTGGCCTAGACTGTGTTTTCACTTTCTCTGCAATGGTTTCTGAGTTCTTGGATGTTGATGAAAAAGAAGGGATTGAAATCTGTAAAATACTGGTGTGGATCTGTAAGGAATTCTAGAAAGAATCAAGAATACATGTCACAATGCTTTCAGTTGGAAATAAGCAGTTATAAATTAAGAAAGAGTAGCAGATAAACTATGAAAAGAATTATCTGAAGTGATTTTTTTCTTTCTGCTGTAACATAATGATTTGCTACTTGGAAGATGGCATTGAAGATAAGACACGAATCAGTGCACAGGTAAGATATAGCATAGATAAAAATCTCACAAGTCTCCCAAAGCTGCCTGCTAAATCTAACACTAACACAGACTCTATGAATAGTAACTCACTCCTCAGGTTTACTCCTGTCCTTAGCCACTCGGAGAATACCAAAAAGCTGCTAAACATTTAATTTAATTTTCTCCTGTTAAGTAAGTCAAGTCTCTGCTCTGACTCGGAGCTTTAAAATAAGAGAACAATAGATTTATTACTGGAAAATGTGATTGTAAAAATCACAGATTGGACCACAACTTACTTATTATTTAACTGAATGGACGTAATGATAGTTGCATCCTTTTAAATATGACAGAATATATTGAATAAGTTGCAACATGTTTACTTCAAGTTCCTGACAAACTAAATGCAGCTCCTAAAACAGCTATGTTCAATATGAAAAATAATTCCTGTGTTTGATAGGAAAAGTAGTTTAGACCCGTTCTCATGACAAATAAAGCTATTTGCTGTCTCCTAATCCCATTCAATGATTAAGAAAATTAAATTTAACTGAACTTAAACGAAACTCCTCAGCAGCTTTCATAAGAAAACTACATTCTCCAAAAGGATATGGGACATAACTAAAAACTGTGCAATCCTGAAAAAAACTCTTTTCAGAAACTTGAATTTTGGCATCTGCAATATGAATCCAGCATAAGCAATGTTTTCGAGGTGTGATGGCATTAAATGAGGAAGAAAACAAGATACCTCTTCATGAATATTCAAGTTAAACTCATCATGGATTGGAGATGCTGTTACTGGGGTTGGGGATGGGCTTTTCTCTGGGTCAGTCAGACTCGGTGTGTCCAACAAAACTGTGGAAATAGACCCTGAATTCAGGAAGTCTTCACCATCACTCTCCTTGCCTGAAGGAAAAGAATATGGAAGATTGTTGGCTTTATTTCTGGATACACGATGACCTTTGCTCCCACACAAGACATAGCTGGAATGTCCATTTTTTAGTCCAAAAAGGGAAAAGGATAGGGTTATGGGTTTTTTTAGGACAAACAACAATATTAGAAGGGGAGACACTGTCAAATGTTGCTTTACAATTCAACCACCAACACAACAGGGTTGGAGCAGAGGGAGGACGTACATATGACAACAGAAAGCCCAGCAAATGCCCTCAGGGCATTTAGTGGGATCAGTTTCAACAAGCCACATAAACTGGAGTAGTTATTTCCTGCCCTGAGTTCAGGAATTTCACACTAAATTTTTCTTTTGCCTTATTCAGTAGGGAAAAACCAGGGGGTCAAGTCTGCCTGAAACTTGAGATCTCTCTAAGGTATCTTCAAGTCACCCATAGGAAAAATGCAGCCCACGGCACGAGACTTAACATCAGCTTTTAAGTGACTACACTGTGTTTGCAGACTGCCACAAACTGAGTTTGTCTCATTTAGTTCATGCTGTAGCCTGCACCAGCATCTGGTATCCTCTGCTCCCAACAAGTAGCTTGCTGCTCCTGAACTGCCCTGGTCCTACTGAAAGGCTTGGATTTCCCCACTTGTCATCGACACCAGAGCACTGGCACTGACAAGCAAAAGTTAAAGGCAACCAATGCTTTCTAAAAACTAAGCAGAAACCAGGCACTCATTGCCAGAGATCAGGTGCAAATACAAGCCAAAGTCTTTTCACAGCAAAAACCCTTCTTGCCCTTTTTCACTGCCTTAAATCTCTGTCTATGCTCCATGAATTGACTGTAAAGCCCAGTTCCCAGAGACTCGAGGTCTGTTTTAACATCCTCCTGGCTCTGAAGGCATAGCACTGCTTAGAAGAGTGACCCACCACTGCACCCACCTCAGGGCTGCAGTGCTTGTCAGGACAGGTCACTGGAGACCATGGCCAAGGACTTTCACATGGCCCTCCAAATCAGCCAGTGACCTCAGGAGCGGAGGTCAGGATCTCCTTGCTGCAATCACAGCCTCTCTGATGGCCTCTCAAAAGCCCGGCAGAAGAAAAAGAGAGGCACCCGGAACCTCTCTTCCCTAGCTCTTAACCCCCACCTTGGTAGCATGTCCAAGATGGGCCCTCTGCATTTCCTGCCTTGGCCCAAAGACAGCAGACCCAAGAGTCCAAACATGAATCCAGCACCACAAAAATACATGTTTTGCCTCCTCGCTCCTTTCTGGCTATTGACAATCTTCGTTCTTTGAAAGGATCCCTGAGGGCTCCTACATCCCTCTCCTAGGAGGTGATCCACCTCCAGCGTTTGCACAGCCAACAATAGCCACAAGTCTTTGTCTGTCCTAAAGAAGCTCAAGCAATGAGCTCAGGTAAATTCAAGGTCTGTGGAAGGCTGGCTTGGTCTCCTCTGGCTGTCAGAGGACTCACTGACAAAGGAGGTTTCTATAAGGCAGTAATACAACATTGCAACACACAGACTTCTAAGCTGGGCATACATTATATGTGCATGCATTATCAGAATGCCAATCTCCAAAATTTGTTGGGGACAGGTCTTTCAGAGGACAGTGATCTACAAGACACAACTTAAGTGCCAAAAGAACAGGATGATGCAGGGAAAAAACCCCACCAGGCCAGGATTACTGCTGTAAAGCGAGATGCTCATTTTCTAACTGTTTTCATCTGAAAATCCAGAACCATTTCAGTGTAATGTTCTACATGCCTTTCTTTTTATTTGCTTTTAAGGGAGAAAGCAGAGGCATTGGGTATTCAATGCAATTACATCAACCTGATGACCAACAGACCTTTGGGGATCAGAAGCTTCCTGGATCGGGAAGCCTCTACCAGTCCTGGAACATGTGGAATGGACTGTTACATGTATTATAGCTATCGGTACAGCCACACAGTTAAGCTCATTTTATGGTGCAAGAGAAAGCTTTTTTTGATTGGATTTTTTTTGGAGGGGGGAGGAGGTATAAAAAAAGACTGGTAGGAAAATCAGCCTGGCCCCTCACTGCGGTAAGGGAGAACTGTTCCACAGCTGCTGCACGTGGTGGTTTGCACAGGCCTCATCACATGCCAAAGACGTGGCGTGTCATCGCAACCCAGTCCTGGCAGCACACCCACTTTGCTATGGACATTTCCGCAGCTCGCGGGCGTCGCTATTGCAGCGTGCGCAGCTGCTGAGGCAGTGCTGGTTTGGCTTGTAGGAACGTGCGTGCTCAGGCACCGGTCTGGTCAGCTACCAACTCCTCCCCAGAAACGCACGCAAGAGAGGGGAACGGCAATTTTTAGGACTTAATGTAGCAGCCAGCCCTGGAAGGCGTTTCAGGAGGCTAAGGAAAGAGCCCCAGAGCTTATCATAATCAAACTAATTTTACAAGGGGGAAATAAGCAACGTGACAATAATAGTTACTATTACCAGATGGTAAATGGGACAGCGCCCAAATGTGCAGCTGCCTGGACAAAAAAGGCAATTTACCAGTTCATACCACTTGAGGAACTGGATTTTACTCCACCCTAAGAGATGCCTCCAAACATAAGTCTAAGAGTCACTATAAGAACTACCACAACGCACCCAGAGTTCAAATGATTGTAGAATTTAATTTTTTTTGATTGTACAATACCTTTTTTACCTTGAGCCAGTATCACCATGTCTTGCACTTTCTTGTACCTATTCAGAGATTGCCGAAGCTCTTCAATCTAATAAAGGAAAGTTGTTACTGTGCTTCTTCCTTCAGGAAATCAAAATTAAGAAATACAAATACTAGCTATTCTTCAGATTAGAAGACATGGGAAGTGTGTATAGGAGAGGATCAGAATTTTTAGAGGCTTTGAAATATCAAAACTTATATTTAGCAAAAACTGTCATCTGGTTAATCACCAGAATTGTCCCAGTCTTGAAAGAGGACTTCAGCTCCCTTATCAAGTGAAAGGTAGAGTGTAATAAATTTGTCATGTAACAGAAAGAATTTATCAAAGGATTTAGGGCTTTGGCGATCAAAAGAAACCATCCTACAAAATGCACATGCATACGAATGCACAAAATGATACATGAAAACAGTTCATACTTTACAGAATGCCCTTCTGGAAATGTGGCCTGTGATATCTCATGGAACTGGTATGGAGGTCTCTACATTTTCAGAACACGGTGTAAATTGCAGTAGACTGAACTGAGTAACACAACAGTATAAGGACTCTGTGTACGTGCGACAGAGCTCATAAATTATCGGTTATAGTCCATTAAAGGTACTGCAGTGCTTCTGACTATAGTGAATCATTGTTTCTTACGAACTTCATTTTTTTAATTGAATTGTGACAAGTTCACATGTGAAAATTTTCTTAGAGATTTAACTCAATTTTATGAATAATTACTGGAAAAATGACTTTTGCTACCTTCTCTTCATTTGCTGCCATTAGAGATTCTACCGCCTTCTTCATTTTCTGTACCTCTATATCTAAAAACACAATACAGTTCTCCGAGTCAATTTAAGTAAGACAGTGTTATGAAACAAAACAAACAAATAAAACCTAGAAGCAACTCGATAACATCTGAAAGTATATTTCCAAATTAAAAGACAAAACATAAGCCACTTAAATTCTATGTTAGATGGAAACACACAGAAGAAAGTCCTTCTTCAAAACCAGTCAAGAGTAAAACTGCTGCTTGACTTTGACTATCTCCATCTTTCAAATAATTGCAAAACAAAAAGTCCACAATATATCAATTATTACATTTAGAGTGCAATAAAACACATCCTCATTACAACAGTCAACAAACATCCCAAATGGCATCTCAAAAACTCACTATACAAAGCAATAGGATTAACGGATATGATGAAGAAAGCACTGTGCAGTGATGCTTAGTCTTAATTCAGTATGGATGTAGAAATGAGGACAGCACAATGGAATGATACAAGTATTTGCTGTGATGAGTGGTCATGCTAGAAAATATACTGTAATTCAGACTTGGAAAAGGTCCTTAAGACAGACAACACTGTTCTGTGCTTCATCTATAATCCTTATTTACAAAGAAGTACAAATACATGGAAACCTGTATATTCTAAGGGGGTTAGATTTTGGAGGTGTTCTGGACTATTCTATTCAAACAGAATTGAAACAATCTCCATTTCTGCTAAAAACCTACCTTGCATAAATGAAGTAAACTTTAAATTTCATTACAAATATAGGTAGGTGGCCAAATTTATAGGCAAGAAAGCATTTTACTTTGGTTTAACATCCCAGAATTTCCCATAAAATAAAGAGTGGGAAGAACATTTACCTCCTTAATGAAATGCAAGAAGAAAAAAAGCTGCCTGTCTGGCTTTCTAAATGAAAGACATTTAGACACACTGGGCTAAAACAGTGACTGATTTCCAATGACTTTCACTCAGTCCTGCTAACGGAAAATCTACTTTACTGGATTGAGACTGCATTTTACTGTGAGGCAACTGTTTTGCAAGTTGGCATGAGACCAAATCTTCCTTTGTTTATCAGCTTTTCTTCAAAAAATTTTGTATTTCATGTGTGATATATCCACCTTTGCAAGCGTAACTAAGGGTTATAGATGATGCAACCTAACAATGTTTGTTAGAGCAGTTTTGCAAACATGCAGAAAGCTAGTCTGGAAAGCACTTCTGAAATGCAAATGCTTGTGGAAAGACACCAGAAACCTTACTTTTATCTTTGAGCTTCTTTTTACAATTTTCATCTGTGCAGGAAAATCCATTGGGTTTGACATTAGCATAAAGGTTATGACATTAAATCATTTTTAAGACAATACTGATACTTTAGGAGTCAACTATTCCTCACATACTATTGCAGAAACAAGCAATTCACAATTGCAACCTGCACTCCCCCGGCACTAACTTTCCTAATGACAGAAAACAGTCTTGGCACTCTCACAGACAACCAACTGTCTCGAGGATATATTTTTCTACTGTGTGCTTCCACTTATAAGGCCCTGGGAAAGGCTTATGCCAATAGGTTACTCTTAAAATAACACGTTACTGGCAAAACCCAGCTAAGTGAGAATGTACATGCACTTGTTCAGAAAGCGCAATTCAGCTAATGGGGCAGATAACCTGTGTTATCAGTAAACAGCATTGGTCCAAGGCAGGAAAAACGTAGGTCATCATGGCAGAAGATCTCCTGCCAAGCTATACCAAAAACTAAACTAGAGCTGAGTTCAACAGACACAGCAGCCCCTGGGAAAAAAAGCCCCATATATGTAGTCATAAACGCAATAAAGTCAGACCATGTTCACATTTAAGTTCTAAAAATAAAAATAAAAATTAAAAAAATTGAATCATGGTTAGAAAATGGAACCATGGCTCAATGTAGTGACATCTAGTGATCTTATGCAGTAGTTTGAAAACAGATAATTTTAGTAAATAAAATGTGACAGTTTACACACAATGTTTTCCTCCTCAGGCCAGGGAAGGAGATTACTTAATTTTTCATGGCTTTATTTCTCTAAAAAATATACTTTAAAATCACAATCTTAAAATCAGCAATAAATATCAGTGGGATATATTCAAAAGTGAAATTCCAGGAGGTCAAACAAGCCAAAAATTTTGTGAGGCTTTAAAGTAAGATCTCTAGTTTTAAATAAGTTCCCAAATCTAAGTTTTCCCCAACTAAATACTGATTTTGTTTCTTCTTCGCAAGCAAACAAAATAATTACCTGACATGTAAAATTCCTGTGTTAATTCAAGCCGAATTAGGATTTAGACTTAATCAGTGCAGAAATCCAGTCCTCAATTTCATCTGCTTCTGGCTAAGTCTGCACTAAAGATTTGCTAGTACACGCCTCACTTTGGTTGCAGTATGGTACCAGTAAGGGGTGGGGTGTAGAATCAAAGTTCCATATAGATACCCACACAGAAGTTTCCTTCTCAATATAATCTTTGTGAAGAACTTGTTGAAAGTAGCTTAATGATTTCTTTACCAATATAAACCACATCTTTCCAGGCACCATGTAAGCCACATGAAGAGCTCTCTAGGGATTACTTAGGTTACAGTTGATTGGGAACCTGTTACACTAGGTTAAAAATCGTGAACACCCACTAAATATATTTAAAACAGTAAACACAAATACAGAAAGTACATGAAAATTGAAGTTTTTATCTGTTATCTCCTGTAAAACCAGTCATGGAAACATGACCTCAGATGAGGTGACTGAGGAGCATGTGGTGAGAGAGCCTCCCTTCCTCTTACCTCTGTCGAGTATTTCAATTCCTTCTCCCTTCAGCTTGCAAACCAACTTTTCTTGCAGCCTTTTTACCTCGGTTTCCTTCTGCTCTAGTTTGTCTTTCAAAGCGGCTAGCTCGTCCTGTAACAGACATGGAATCACTCAGTGACAGCTTCCACATGCATCACATCCAAGATGTTTCCAAAAGTCCCTCCTATGAAGCACAGTGGACAGGTCCTCACCAGTGGAAACGACTGACATTTACACTCACTAAAGGTACACCCACCAAACTGACTCTGAACATCACAACAGACTGTTAATTCCCTAAGGGGGCAAAATCAGGGGGCCTGTGGCTGAAAGCGTCAGTCTCGTGTACAACTGAAAAGAGATTTTACATCTAAATTTGAAAAGGAAAGAATAAAGAAAAACAGAAAGGCAGTTTTCTTATTTATTTAACATTGCAGACACAGAAAAAGTGCAGGTGATGAGGCTGAACACTAAAATTTACATATATTTTGGTATTTATAGGGCATTTTGCATGTTCAAGGCTGGACGGTTATGGAACTGTGTTTACACCAGGCTGAGGACAGTTTCAGAAATAACCACTGCTTCTATGAAAGAAAAATCAATCACGACACCATCAAGCACATAACACATACTGGAAAGCAGTTCAGACAAAACTGTGGTACCTCTGCCACAGTTTGGGTTTGCTGATCAAGTATTAGGAAAGGAAAATTGGAGTTGAAATTCATGGCAATAAGACAGATGGTGTTTGGGGGAGTTGGGGTGTATTAGATAAATGCTTTTAAATTTTAACTTAGATCTAACCATCTGCACTAGCAAGTGACTGGCACGAATCCATGCATTTAACTTTTTAAAATCTGAGTTAAATCCTACCCAGTTTAGCAACATGTTTCTTTGGTGTCCGAGGATATCTTGTGCAACAGCATCATCAAGACAGGACCCTCAGTGCAAATGTACCCAACACTGGAAATTTAATTTGTTCAGTTTGTAAACAAAACAAAACAAGGCAAGACTCATAATTTTGGCATTTACAGCTTCTAACTGAAATTTTAAATCCTTAAAGGAATAAAGCAAACTAGAATACTGTGGCTTAGGTATACTCCTGAGCTTCCCTCAAAAGATCTCTTGCAAATACATAGCGACACCTGCAACCTGATCTATGGCCCAGATAACAAAATTTCCTGAAATCTTTTCCTGTTTGCTCTATAGCATCATTAAAAAATAGATCAATTTTAAAATTGTCAAGAAATCAAAGCTTCTTCCAGAACAGTACTCGGACAATACAATCCTCCAGTGCTTTAACTTGGTACTTAATGGTATTTCTGCCCATGTAGGACCTATGCTTCTCCAAAATAAGACCATCACTTGGTTGCTTGAGAAGCTGTCGTAATATCCATGGGCAACTAGAGCTGCACGTGGTTGTTGTGTATTTCTTCCCCTGAATTAGAAACAC
The DNA here is from genome assembly GCF_000703405.1 of Apaloderma vittatum. Lineage (NCBI taxonomy): Eukaryota > Metazoa > Chordata > Aves > Trogoniformes > Trogonidae > Apaloderma > Apaloderma vittatum. The sequence goes on from NW_009701799.1 coordinate 59,663, forward strand.
GATATGTAACTTCACACGTGGGAGAGGGGGCAGTACAAAAGAATCACTATTTTCTAGCTAGTTTTCCTGAATAAATTTTCACTAAAAAGATGAGAAGAAGTTTGCTTGAATAATGTGTACACGAGCTACAGAGCAGGCAATCTTTCCTTGGGAGGGAAATGATTTTAACCCAAGTCTAATTCCGTTAGGTGTAACCTATGCAAAGTTCACAACACTAAAATCCTCTCCCATCCCATATAAAAGCTGTTTACAAGGAATATTGACATAAAGAGCTTTCCACATTTAACGGGAAAGGGCACATTGCATATCAACACATAGCAATTAATGAAGAACAGAGCATGACAGCACGATGCAAGACAGACCGTAAAACGGTGGAACATGAAGGATTCAAAACAGGCCCAATATTACCCAGAAACTACTACACCTTTAGCATCTGGCTTTTTTGCTCCATCCGCTGCTTTTCATACTGCATCTGACCCACTTTGATTTTCATACTAGAAAGTTTGGCCATTAAAGACTGGTAACAGAGACAGAGGAGTGAGAGAAAACTAAAGATAGAAAAGAGACAAGGCTAAATGGCAAAGAGAAGTTAGACACAGAAACAGAATTACTGCTAGAATTACTTAGGTGAACACTTTCTCTTCAGAAGTGGTTGATTTTTATCACATTTTGGAGAAAATTAATGCTTGGCTTTGGTCTCACCTATAGCACATGCCTTATGTTCCACAACTGGTGTTTCTTGACACACATGTGAAGTAAAGGTCTATACAGGTAATAAATTTACTGTTAACAGCCAGCTGCATGGTAAGTTACCCTTCATAAAAAACAATGCCCAGATCCGAAAATCATAACATGGAATTGGGAAATAACCCCTGTTGTTAAGTGAGCATCATGAACCCCCGGGACCGAGCGTGCTCGAGATTTTGCAGGATGCAGGCAAAGATTGGGGAAAAGAGAACAAACTTCTCAAGCCTGACTTACACCCTTCTCTGCTTCTTCCCCTCAGCCTCAACTTACTTTGGTGGTTTTCAGTTTTTTCTCATACTGGAGTCTTTCATTGTCCATTTCTCCCACTCTCAAGCGCAGTTCATTTATTTCCTGGATCAAATCCTGAGTGAGAAGAAAAACAAGACCAGAAACAACAAAGAATTTCAGTAATCAGAACAGCTGCCCATGGGTAGGACTGTAAAAACATAGCAGCAATAAAAGTCACTTTCTATACAAAAGTAAACCACCCAAATTCACAGTCAAGTCAGGAAATTCAGAACTTCCTAGATATTCAGGGACCGTATTTCTCAGTTTCTGCATTACTGCACTTAATGCAAGAGGGCATAGGACAAAGGCAGACATAAATTGAAGTTCCATTCCCTGGGCTGAGGGCCAAGAAAGGCCTCCTGCCCTTCTAGCTTCTCAGTTGCTACATGGCCACCATTAGAAGTGGGTAATGGAAAATCACAGCAGCCGTTCTTCGATATGCAGCATCCACACCTTTCCCTCCCCAGTCCTTCCCACCTCAGCCTCACCAGCTGTCACCTGCATTTTCAAAATGTGAAGTGATTACCAAGTAAATCCATGTTTCTGCCACTCAGATGAGCCCCTCTAACTGAGGCACAAATAGAAGAGCCATCACTGGTTTCTACAAGCACAAAGGCATACGTGTTTAAGCATCAGCGGCACCCCTACACCTGAGCTTTGCAAATTCATCCTGGTTTGGAAGAAACTTGCAGCCACTGTCAACTCACATCTGAGCTCTTCAAGAGAATGGCTCAACCTCCTGGCCATCCTGGAGAGCCTACCAGGTTTGGAGGCCAGCCCTTAGTGCTGCCAGCTCTACAACTCCCTTCCTGCAGTGGTTAAGTGAATCTCGAGTTTGACTGCTCCACCAACGTGCCAAGCACTCTTCCTCCAAATTTCTCCATTCTCTAGACAGGGAAATGGGACCTTAAGTGGCCACTTGTAGACCCACAGAAAGTCTGAGAGACAACCAGGACAGAGCTTCTCTCCATATAGGAGGTAACAAACCACAGCTTACTGGGACAATAGTCTTCCTGCTCAGCAGGGGAAAGCTGTGGCTTTTGCACATCTCAAAGATGTCCAGCAAGTTTCTGCCTCATCTATATCTCACTGACCTTTTGTTTATGCATGGACAGCAGATCAGTGTTACATTTGTGTGAAAAAAAAAGAAAATAAATAAAAGAAAATAAAAGCAGTTTCTCAGCAGCTACTGTAATGCTGTATCACCAGGAAACTCATCAGAAGACAAGATAAGCTCTTTGCATACCCTAGAAAACATAAGAGGACTCGAACTGCAGCATGACGGCTTTTAAACTACCACGAAGCTAGTATGGTAATTGGGTTTGCTTGTCTTTCTGCACAGCAGGAAAATCATATCAACGTCAAGCAACGCTGTACATCAAGCTAACAACTGTAAGCACAATTTTTCAGAGCTAATTGTATAATTAATAGAGATTTATAAATTAACAAGCCAGCAGCTGACATTTAGAGGGTACTCATGTGTCCCTAGTAGCACCTTGCCTTCCAGCCCCATGCCACATTTTCTGAGCACGCAATTCTCTAGTTATTATTTTCTGCTTAATGAATCAGATGACAACAGAGCAGCCCTTGCATTTCTTTAACAATATCCAAGCTCAATTACAAAAACTACAAGAAAAATGAAAATACAGAACATTTTGATGCTATTAGGTATGACACTCTGATTGGGGTACTCCTGTAATTCCTCAACAACTCTTCAATGTGTGACCTTTACAAAGAACATCACTCTTCTAAGTATAAATGTACATAGACATCAGTCTGCATGACTGCATCAATCAAGCTGTTTCTTATCAACACCAAGTGTTCAAGATCTCTAACAAATGTATGTTCCCAGGGCTGATGGTCAGCTTTGGCAGTATGACAATTGATTTGTTTGGGGCTCTTCTCTCTTGCAGTCATCATTTTTCGCTTTGGCATGATCCAGTATCAAAATCTGCTGTGCAGCAGTAACTGCTGAGGTTGTTGCCTATACATTTATCACTTGAACCATGTGACTTCTGAAATACTGAAGGAGGAGAAGGAAAGCAGTTATCCACTTGTGAGGCAAAACAAATAACACACCAAAAATCTTCTTTTATGAAGAAAAGTAAGCACAATCCAATATTGATTAACAGCAGTGTCAAGATGCACTCACAATGCCACCAAAAAGAGAGTAATCTTGCAAGCAGATTCCAAGACTGTAAGATCTTGGAGTCGAAAGTAAATTCTTCTGCTTAATCTCTTATGGGCCTTGTGGGTAATTAGAACCTTTACCACTGGTAACTGGTCACCAAAAAGACTGTGCAATTTCTCAAGGGTTAAAAAAAGAACTAAAGACAAGTTCTGACAGTGTGCTTTGCCCTAAAGATATTTTCAATTACTCTCCTCCAAGTACAACACTAACCCATGTTTTAAGTTATCTACAGCTGAGTAACTGTAAGTGACATTCATTCTCATCTTTTTGAGGCAGAGGAGGATATTAAAGATTCAGCAGGTTCCATATATGGACCTTCACTAGCACAAGAGATGCTCAAGACTTGCATAAATGAGCAGAGGAAAAAGAAAAGGCCCAGCCAGAGGTGTCTTTCCTGCTACTGAATTACCATTTAACTTTGGGCAAGCTGCCACAGGTAGAGATTGCCAAGGGCAATGAGGTTCCCCAAGAAATCTTAATCCTCCCAGTGTATTTTGCTTTTCTGCTTGCTGCCCTGAAACATTTACCCTCTTCTTCCACTCTTCTCTGTTCAATTGATTTTGACTACAAACCTTTCTCAAAAAGGACTGTGCCTTGTCCCATCCTGCAGCAGCCTCAGCAAGGAGATCACAGCATTGTTTGAAACCTGAAGGTGACAACTACTGTAACTGCTAATGACCTGAAGAGCTTTTGGGACCAACGTGATGCATGGGATGTGTCCTGTAGTACTCAGAGCGTTGCACAGTTTCACTATGGACAAATCCCTCCTGACAAATTTGGTGACCTTCTATGATGGGGTTACAGTGTTGGTGGATAAGGGAAAGGCAACTGACATCACCTACCTGGACTTGTGCAAAGCATTTGACACTGTCCTGCATGACACTTTTGTCTCTAAGTTGGAGAGACATGGCTTTGATTGATGGACCACTCAGTGGATAAGGAATTGGCTGGATTGCTGCTCTCAAAAAGTTGTGGTCAATAGTTCAGTGTCTGAGTGGAGACCAGTGACGAGTGGTGTTCCTCAGGGGTCAGTACTGGGGCTCGTGCTGTTTAACACTGTTGTCAGCGACATAGGTAGTGGCTTTGAGTTGCACCCTCAACAAGTTTCCCAATGACACTGAGCTGTGTGGTGTGGTCAACACGCTCGAGGGAAGGGATGCCATCTAGTGGGACCTGGACAGGCTCAAGAGGTGGGCCCAGGCCAACCTCATGAAGTTCAGCAAGGCAAAGTGCAAGATTTGAGTTGGGGAACATCCAAGCACAAATACAGGCTTAACAGTAAGCGGATTGAGAGCAGCCTGTAGAGAAGGACTTGGGGGTGCTGGTAGATGAAAAAAGTGAATATAAACCAGCAATGTGCACTGGCAACCCAGAAAGTCAATCACATTCTTGGCTGCATCAAAAGAAGCATGGCCAGCAGGTCACGGGAGCTGATTCTGCCGTTCTGCTCTGGTGAGACCCTGCCTGGAGTACTGTGTGTAGCTTTGGGACCCCCAACACAAAAAAAGGACATGCACCTGTTGGAGCAAGTCCAGAGGAGGGCCACAAAGATGATCGGGGGTTGAAGCACCTCCTACACAAGGACAGGCTGACAGAGCTGGGGTTGTTCAGCCTGGAAGAGAAAAGGCTCCACGAAGACCTTATAAGCGGCCTTCCAGTACTTAAAGGAGGCCTACAGGAAAGATGCGGAGGGACTCTTTATCCAGGAATGTAGGGATAGGACAAGGGTTATTGGTTTCAAATTGGAAGAGAGTAGACTTAGATTAGATATTAGGAATAAATTCATTTCTGTGTGGGCAGGTTGCCCAGATAAGCTATGGATGCCTCATCCCTGGATGTGTTCAAGGCCAGGCTGGATGGGGCTTTGAGCACCTTGATCTAGTGGAAGGTGCCCCTGCCCATGGCAGGGGGCCCCGGCCCATGGCAGGGGGGTTGGAACTAGATGATCCTTAAAGTTCCTTCCAACTCAAACCATTCTATCACTCTATCACATCAAGATTCCATTCCATCACATCAGGATCTGAGACCAGACCAAAAATCCACCGAGTTCCCTGAGTTCATGGATCCATGCAATGAAACAATCACCCACACAGCGGCCAGTGTATGGCACCTGCTTTGCTTGCGCTTAACACCTCCTCTTCAGGCACCGATAACTGGGTTAAAATACCTCTGTTCCTGTCTCAAAAACCTGCGCAAGAGGAGAGTCATGAAATGGTCCTCTTCTGATCCAGAGTCAGGTCCCACCACACAAACACCCAACAGCCATTCCTTGCATGGATCCATGAACAGCGCTGGTGAGGTGGGACACACAGAGTCCTGTTTCCCAAAGCCCTCTTCTTCTCTCATGTTACTTGTGCTCTTCATAGCTGGCCCAGCAAGGCACAAAAAACCAATGATAACTTTTCAGGGGTCAGACACTTCCTCACTGGCACTGGAAACACAAGCTACATTCATCGTTTTGCTTCACTCAGATATTCATCTGTACAAAGGAGACTGGTGGTGTTTAAATCTTGAAGAATTCCCCATGAGTGAGCCACTTTACCCTCTGGCTGCTGCTTCAAAGACCATGTCTGGTTATGGACTCCTCCCTAAATAAACTCACTTGTACGATATTTTCTTACATAAACTCAGTCCAACTCAGACCACCCACGCTCTTTAAGGAAAATAACACTGGTGTCTGCTGAAAAAGTGGAAAGACTGGAATGATTTAAAGAACAGGACAATTATAAATCTCTACTAAGTATACAATTAGCTTTGGAAAAGCTGTGCATTTGTGAACACCTAGAAAGTAAAAGTCCTAGAGCATCACAGAAGAAAAGCTTACATATCTAGTGAAGCATCTGTTTAGAGAAAGAACAGGGAATATGAGAAACCTACCAAGCTGGAATGGGAAGTTGCAATGACAGACATAAATAAAAGCGGGATAATATGAAGGATTTAATCTGAATGGTAATTCTGTAGGAGACAGTAGCTCCACAAAAGTTGTTTTAAGATGTCAATGTTGTGAATTCTTTTCTTTTCATTTTCTTTTCCCTAAATAAAAACAGAAGCAATATTCATAGGTTTTCTTTCCCAGTTTGGATACAAACTTTTTTCTCAATTTTGAACGTGGCACGTAAATGTCATGTGTTTTATGGTAGAATATTTAAAATATTCATTTAAATACTCACTCTATATCATCTACTACTTTAAACAGGAATATAATTAGACCAACACTGAATAAAATATTGAGTATTTCTGAATAATTACTGCCTCCAAAATACATACTAGAGATTTTTGCATGGCTGAGATCCTTAGAGCTAATTAGTTGTTAATTTTTCCACTGAACAAAATGAAAATTGAGACATAGTATCCCTTTCAACGTCTAAGCCTAAGCCTTTCTACAGGTATAAAGCATTGAAACAAAGAAGAAACAACATAATTTCTATCACACTAAACTACATTATTCTGGTTTTCAAAGGGAGGAACATTTTAGTAATAGTCTATTAGTTCTGGTATAAATATCCAGAGTATAGATCTACATAGCTCCTAATTATAGTAATTAACTTTTAAACATTATATTATTTTTATCAAAGACATTAAGTGTATTTCAAGGTATTTCAGAGAGAAAGGTCTACATAACTACCATGCAGATAAGTGGATTTTTGGGGGTCTGTACGTTACTTAGGACATGTCCAAAGAAAGTAATTTAAAAGCAAGCCTAGCTTCTGCTCTTATGCTTGCAAAGCAAGTGAGGAACGACACTTTACTGGAAACTATGTAGGATACTGGAAAGGAGTTGGTAAATCACTGACTGAAGCAGAAAGGGCAAATTTTGTCTGCTGTGATGACAGTATGGCCTTTTTCCTTCTAGAAGTGAATGACATCTGGAACATCCACAATAAGAACACCTTGCATTTCAACTTGTTTATGAACCCTGAATTGGAAATTTTGTTCTGCTGCCCAGACATAGACTACAAGATACTTTCTGATATGAGGTATGTCACCTTGGCAGCTAAGCTCAGCCTGATTCTTGGAGTTTCCTGGAAGAACAGGGTTTGCCCACCTGCTCTGAGGCTTTCAAACACAAGCAAGGTTCAGTCACAACAGATCTGTGGCACACAGAGGGCAAATGCCTGAAAAGATGTCTGCCAGGGAAGGTAGCCCCACCTGGCACTGTGCACTGCTGGGCTTGATGCCAGGCTGAGGTGAGTAACTGATGGCTTCTCGGTCCTGGGCTTCTGTAACCTTCAAAATGCCCTCACAGTGAGTCACCTTGTTCCCTTAAACCAAAACCCAAATGTTATGTCTTTTAGTACACTGTGCTTTCGCTCATGTATGGTTTTTGTACTTGCAATGGGCTTAAGCATTCATTTGCCTCAGACATGCCTAAGAAGACAGCAGTTTCAGGCTGGGACAAGATTCATGATTTTATTTACATCCATCCTAAATGCCACCCCTCCTGAGATCTGATGGTGAGAATCAAAAACTGGTTTTGCAAATCTCTCTTTGTAAAACTGGAGTTTATCAAAGAGGACACTATAAGAAATACATGTTTCAATGTTAAATATGAGCTTTGCCTGGCAAAAATAATAATAAAAAAAATAGTTCCAGGATATTTTCAGATAATTTGAAGTCACACACAGCTTTCACAATTTATTCTGTTGGGTTTTACTCACCTCTGTGTCTCTGAATCTGTCCTCATAGTCCAATCTATCCTTCTCTACTGATGTAAGCTTTAACTTCAGAGTGGATATCTCTGCCATAAGATCCAGCTTCTGAGTTTCAAGGGATGTTCTGCTTAAAAGCTCCTGATTCAAGATAAAGAGGAAAAGAAGAGAATTATTCATCCATGGGGGAGAAAACAGTAATTTACTTCCACAGCTAAAGGCCTTTCCCCTGGGGACAGCATCACCCTCTTCCTTGCACTATCTGAAGCCCTGGCACACAGCTATTACCCATCTGACTGACTCCAGGCACCTAGGATGCTTCTGAGATGATGGGAGCACTATCACAGGTCAACTGCCAGGATGAGAAAAACGCCTGTCTGTCATCAAAGTGGCTCTGGACAGCAAGGAGCTTTGAGGGGAATCCACCTGCCCTGCCAGAGGCTTTATTCTGAGTCTCTTTGAAGTTCAGTGAGGAAAGGCTCAAAGAAGAGCAGAACTGGATCCCTACAGTGTAAAACAGCACTGACATTACTAAGCACAAAGACTTTAAAGCAAATATAGTAGAAAATTATCACTTAGTTAAGAGACATCAAGGAGTGCAACGCCTTGAAGTACACTGCTCTCACCAACGCAAAATGCAGTTCATTAAGACAGAATGAAGACAGACAGCAAGAGACACGGGGCTGAGAAATACCTGCTGCAGCATCTCTTCTGTGGCATTCAGCTTCTCCCTGTGCTCCTCTAGACAGAACTCCAGATCCCGAATCTTTTCTCCTTGGGCCTCCACCTGGTCTGTAAGCACACTTACCTGCAGAGCGGAGAAAAGGGATGCGGGTTTTAGTACCTTGCACCCACATCATATGTGTTACCTGAAGAATCGTACGTAACAGTGCTGGATGGGCCAAAGATAAAACGGGACCATAGAGGGAGGAGAAGGAGAAGCAGAGCTCTGCAGTGGATAAAGGGAGGCAACAAAAGGAATGTGGCAAAAGGAGGGAAAGCTCTCCCCGCTCACACTTAACCAGAATTTCAACCAAAGTTCTGGCAGACACATTGCAATTTTGCACCTCTCCTCCTGTCTTGTCCTGGAAGTTTTCACAAGGGGTGGCTGCTGCATTTTACAGCCAACAATTATGCCTTTGCCTTGACAATACATTAACTAAAACCCACTAGCTCCTACCTTAACAACCTAATAGCTAAACCTCACTGTATATAATTTATTGTCCTTTCCAAGTGATTGCACACAGTGTACCACAGCATACCTTCTCCTTTTCAGAACAATAAAAGCAAAGGAGGTTAAACCACATGTACTGAGACCAAGATAACACCTTAGATACTGCAGACTGATTCCCATTTTGCCTTTTCTGAATGCAGTTTTTGTTTTAAACAAGCTCTGTCGAGGAAATCTACAATACTGCCGGGAAAGAGGGCAAGCTGCCTAGAGCAGTGCTCGGTGTTGTCACAGTCCCTAGGCCAGGTCCACATCAGGGGACGGCAGGACACCTGAGCAGAACAAGAGGTACCAGGTAGTCCCAAAAAGATATCAGATACACAAAAAGCAAGGCCTTTAGATTTTTCCTGCAGTCTAAATTCACACCTATTCTTAACGTGGGTTGAGTCTCAGGTATCAACAAGACTTCTTAACACTGTCCAAGATGACACAACTGCAAATAAATCCTCCAGGGTTTTATCATATACTATCTTATGCAAGCAAGAGCAGAAAAAAAAATAATTCAGATGACTACTCACTTGAAGAACAAGAGATTCCTTATCATTTTCCAGACGAGCCAGCCTTTCTTGATACACATCTCCATTCCCAGATATATGCCCATTAGTCTGAAAAAGACAGCAAATACTCTGTAGTCAGCTATGGTACCATAACTGTCATTCAACGTTATCAACACAAAAGGAATATTTCTAGTCTGCACCGCACAAGAACAGATTTAAAGTATTCTTCAGCACCCAGAGAGTTACAAATCAAATAAACTGTCAACAAAGGATACATGACCACTGCTCAGGACAAATTTTTTCAGGGGCTTAAAGATGAGAAAGGAGGAATCTTTTGGTGATCCAAGTCTGCAAGGTTCACTTACTGCATATTCAGCATTTTGTTAACAAAATTTGTGCTCAGTGATGTAGTGTGCTAAGCCATACATGCAAAGAGACAAATATCCTGAGACATTCAGCAAGTGAAAAAAACCCCAACGCCCAATCTAGAAAATGTGCATTATGTTTCTTGCAAGTCAAACAATTTTTTCTAAAACACACAGTAAGAGGCATCCTTTTACATCAGGCACATTTTACTGGGTATGGGTGAATGTCTGCACTCTAAATGCATCTCTTTGTAAAGCTGCCTGAGGCTAAAGAGAAACAAGAATACATGTTAATGCTATCAGGGAGTTCAGAGGAATCAGCAACTTTCTTCATAATAACTCCAATGCTTGAGCAGCAGGAAGGATTTTACTCTATCCATATTCAAAGCCGTCTCAAAGCACTTTCTGATGGACGCCACAATCAGATCTCAGCTCGGAAAAGAAATATCTGTTCCCATCATTGCATAAATCGCTCAGAGGAGTCTGAGAAGCTGCTCAGAAATCCAGCACACTCAGCAGAGACTCCCACCGACATTGAGGGGCTTTGATTTCCTTCTGAATATGTGATGAAAAGAAGCTGGGTGATCCTGGTGCCCTGGCGAGGCTGCAGCACAACCCTGCCTTGAGAGGCCACCACCACTTCGGAGCTGCAAGCCTCGGGCTCCTGCTTTGAATCTCCCTTTCAAGCAGCTCATCTCCTCTGATTGCAGGGGATGCCTCAGGAAACCTGCTGGCTGTAAATTCTCTTCTAAGTTACACATCTGACCTCGGGTGGTGGGAGAAACTGCTTCATTTGAGACTGAAAGAATAAAATTCCCACCAGCACCATTTACAGATTAGGCACAAAGCAAACAGGAGGAGGGTACAAAGTATCTGACCTCACCTTAGTACTCTCCAGAAATCAGGCTATTTCCTGGCAACTTTTAAAACAATGTGCGGTACCAAATATGTCTCCCAAGCACACGTGTGTAACTTTCACAAGGTGCCCATAATATCTCCCCTGAAATCACTAAACCTACGAGTAGAAAAGTGTGCTCTCTAGTAATTTCTACCTGTACCTCATGTCATAATGATACCTTGTATGTCAATTACTTAGCAGTAAATTACTAGGCATTCTGACCATCTGGACACTAAGCACCAAGGTAGAAGTACTCTAAACTTCTGAGTTTGCTCCGTTTTGCCCCTGATGTCTACCAGAATTTACCTCATGCCATAGGATTTCCATTCAAGATCAGTGAGATCTTCCCTGTTTAACACTTTAATTTAGGTGAAATAACTCAAAGAGCTTCCCAAATAAATTTGTTAGCTGCTTTAAATTTTGTCACTTGACTCATGTGAAATATAAGCCCAAGGTTTTTGCATATTTTTGCTATTCTGTAGCTATCTTCTCATTTAAAGTCCTCCAGTACATCTCAGGCACCTACTCAGCCCCTATAATAACAGCGTTCATATTTTGTAATACACAACACATTTGTCAAGGCAGCGTGTGCGTGATGCAGGGAAGTGATACTCATTCCTTGTTGCAAGCAGGTTGCCGAGAGTGCAAAGATGACCCTCAATCCTGCTGAGACTAACATGAAAGAAAGTCCTTGTCAATGCACAACCTCAGCTCCCAGTCTCCCAACCACCACATGAGCACCCTTAACCACTGAACCTCCTGATACGTGTAGTCAGCGCAGTCAGACACAAATTAACTAAAAACCAAAGATGGTGTGAAGAAATTACGGGGAGGTAAGTATTAGTTTTGTACTACAATGAAAACGTCTTTATGATGCTGTGAAAACCAATGAGGTGTTCAAGTAGAGTGTTAGTCATCATGCACAGCATCTTGTCAAGACACCTTTGTTGTCAAATTCCATTCACATTTCTCAAAAAAATCCTGTTTTGCACAGCACCTCATACTTGGCTTGAAAATAGGACTGAAGAAAAGGTTGTTCTTCCACAAAACCAAATAGCCTTTGTTGGCTATTGCCAGAAATATTTTATAATATCTTCATAAAAACAGACCTCCTGTAATACACCAAATCCAGAAAACTTCCTGTACAACCCAAGAGCAGTTTGCTTTTTGTTGGAAGTGTTGTAACTTCTGCATAATACCTGGTACTAACTCTCCATTTTTTAGGAACAAAAAGGCAAGAAAGTCACCGACTTTTGTTTCAGTGGGGAAATAGATGAGAGCTGGAGAAAGGATGACACAGAAAGGTCATAGCAGCTACTGCACAGAGCAGCAGCCCCAACACCCCTGATGGTGGTGCAGAAATCAGGGATCTGCAGACAACATCCACACGATGCCTTCCTGCATCTCTCCTCTGCACTGTCTCCAAAGGTAAAAAGTTGATACTTGGCAGGATGTTCTGCCAGAGATGAAGATGGAAGAGAGGAGATGAAACATGGGAAAAGAAGAACACGTCAATGATGGCAGGAGTGAAGAAAAAATGGAGAGGGAAGATATCTAAACACTGGGTATGGGAAAATAGTGCATCAGGAGATGGGGTGGAAGGAATCCCAACAGGGAGCACCAGTCTGCAGGGAGGCCTGAAAGATGCCAGGATGCGAAACCTGGGAAAGCAACACTTGGTGTGTCCTTCAGGAGGAGTTTCTCTCCACCTGGGCACCCGCAGTCTCCCCTGGGACTGAGCCTGGCAACTACTCACCCTGCAAGGCAATGGCTCTGCTTTGGAGAAAAAAAAGATGAAAATCAAAACAAAACAAAAGCAAATAAAGTAAATATTTGATTCAACAGCAATTGCAAGCATATTTGGAGCACTTGGTGGTTCTGGAACAAATTTGCTTCATTGAAGTCAATACAGGATTAACACAGTTTACTAGCTGTGTAAGACAAGCTTTGCAATTTTCCAAAGAAGGTTCTTTTTCATCAGCAACTTAAAATATATCCTCAATTAAGCGGTTCGACTTTGCATATGTTCTCAATTTAGGGATTAATTGCAAAACACGGTATGGAAAGAGAATGTAGATTTACCAATACTGATCTTAATCCAACAAACAAAAGAACAGTTGTCATGATGCCACTGTGGCTTTGCAGAAGTTTGAGGTTAAGGCATTTACTTAAAATGCCTTATAAGATCAGAGTCAGTGCACTTAAAAACTCTGCAAGATAAATCCATGGCTAATCTGTTAAACACGTGCAAGCTTTGTCTGCAATCATGTAAGTGTAAAAAGCCACACTGCTCTGGAGGGAATTATTCCTGTAATAAGTAGAGGCATCACCAAACTTTCACAGCCTGCCTGCCCTCAGTCTTTAATCCCTTTTCCCTGGAAGCAAGTTAGCATTCCAAACCACAGGAAAGTTTTTAGTAGCTGCTGTTTAAAACTCGCTAATAATAATAAAAAATAATTTAAAAAATCCATTTCCTCTCAGTTTCTGAATTCTCCTTTCCAAAATAAAACTCATTGCTAGCCCACCGCAGCTGACACCCTCATTTCCCTTCATTTTCTCTTCTGCTTGTGAGACAAAATAAGCAGCATAAATCACACTATGCCTGCTGTAGATGCCATTTGATTTGCATAGAAGGAGCTGCCACTCCACAGCATTATTTTCTTGTACAGCAGATTGCACAGACTGTTTCGACCACCACAGTCCAGTCAACAGTTGGGTGAGCTGTGCCTGACATCTCTTTCCTGACCATATGGAGTTTAATTAGAGCTTATCGACATGCTTACGTTGTTCAGGTCATTATAATACACATTACCTACACTTAGTTAAGCACAGCCACCACTGTTCTGCTTGTTCACTCGGTTTTAGAGAGTGCCTTGCAAGGGGCTTCCTCCAGCCTCAGCCACCTCAGCATCACTGGGTGTGCCATGGGCAGAGCCTCAAGGTTTTCCAAGCAAAGTGTTTACCACTGTTTCTCCTGCGATACAGAGCTGTGACAGCTTTATCCTCTGTAAGTATCAATTCTTTCTTAAATTCATAGAATCATAGAATAATTAAGATTGGAAACAACCTCTAGGACTGCCTAGTACAACTGTCAGCCCAGCACTATTCATACTGGTCCAGTCTGTCTGAACACAATCCATACTAGTGCTTAATCAGTTTGTGCGGAGAGCCCACCACTGCCCTCCCAAACTGCATTTCACGCCTCCCTACTCATCGCTCTGAATATTTGCAGCCTGCTGTACATGTTCTGGCAGCAGGCAGGCAGACCTGCTGCTAAGCTTTTCCAAAAGTTTACAGATTAGCCCCTCCTTACAGAAGAAGCAAGAGGGAAAAAAGCCCACAAACCCACTCAAGCCCCACCACGTTATATTTTAAAGGTTTCACTACAACAAAAGTGAATTACGAAAGAAAACCACCAGACAGACCTTCACTTCACTCTGTGTTTACCTGAAACATTTTCTAAATATCAGTAATACAGCTGTTGAATAGGGAAGATGCAACCATTTCAAAACATTCTGTTTCTTCAACAGCAGCTCAGCTGGTATCTCATGCAAGAGAACGACAAAATGTTTATTCCCTACCAGCGTTGCCCAGCTATGGCTTTGTCACTCGGAGAAATGCAAGAGCCAGAACAAACACAGATAGCCTTACCTTATTTAGCCAGACGCAGTGTCCGTGAATGTCCCAGCTATACTCCATGCTGGTCATGACTATCTTCATGCATTTAAGGACGTGAGAGACTGTGGCAGGCAGCCGAGGCCGAGAGCTGCAGCCCCAGCACCGCAGGCGCCCGCTGTCTGGGCTCTTCTGAACCGAGACGGGGAGGTTAAGTGACGGCAGGTTTCCTCGCCCAGCCAAGGATGGGGGTGAACGTGGCAGCGGAGCGGAGCGAGAGATGTGGGAAGCAAGCGGAGCCGTGAAGCAGCAGCGCTCCTCAGGCGGAGCGAGCAGCTCCTCTAGGGAATTAACACATCAAAGCCCGGGAAGAACTGCTGAGATCCTAACACTCAAAAGCCAGGCAGCAAGGCGGCGGAGGGGGTGTAGAGTAGGGAGGGTGTAGAGTCGTGTAAACCTAACCTGGAGTACTGGCAACCCCACGCAGGTGGGAGCTGGCCATCTCCACCTTCTCTCCTTGTTTGACAGCACAACCCCCTCCTTTGCACTCTCCTGGCCCTTCAGGAAACATCCAACCCAAAAGCATACGAGAAAAAAAAGCGATTCCTACCCCTTTATGCAACTACAAAGTAAACAGGAAGGAATTTTCTTTTTCTGGATGGGCTGTTAATTGTAACAGCTGGAAGAGCACATGTAATTTGCTTGTACGTGCCAAGAAAAAGAGGAAGGAAAAAGTTGATTCAACTGTCCCAAGTCTCATGAGTGGCTTGTCTCAAGTTTACATCATACTTAAGAATGACATAAAATGTAACAGGAACAACCAGCTCTGTCCTCACGTTTAAATTTCAGTTTACCCAGTAATGGCAACAAACAAAATCCTTAGAGACTCCTAGAGGTCTGGGAGTCCTGTGATTATCTCAAAACCCATAGCTTTTATCATTAAAAAGAAACATTTACAATTACCGCCAATCTCAAAAACATGAATACCAAATCACCCAGAACAAAAGAGCACAGCAGAAGTGGAGCCGAAGCTCTGTTTTTCAAGCCAGACTGATGCATTTTGGATTGAGAATGGTGATTTTCAATGTCTCTGCCATCGGGGCTTCCCTACGTTCCAGTGTAGGATCATACAGGTCATTCTTAGGGCCAATGAACTCATCCATGACGCATGAATATGCCACACCACAACATGCTATAAATGAACCCGTATTGTCTTCCAGTGTTAAAAACACACCAATCTGGATGATCCCCTTTAGCAAGAAGCAGTCCTGTGTTTCAAGAAGTTTGAGAGGTAGATCTCTCACAGACAAAAGGTTTTGCCAGGAGGCAGTTTATGATGACAGGCTTAAGCAGTATCACAAGGCTCCTTTCATAATGCAGCTTGAGGAGGGATCTCAAACAGGTGTTTGGTGGTAAATGCCAATGTGCCACATGTTACCAAAGGACTTTGGAAAGCTAAACTCAACATAAGCAGAAGTGAAGCCAAATGAATGCACTGTACACCCACACCAAGACAAGCAAGCAATAAACTTTGGTTTGAAGACAAGACTTTTCCATTAATAAGAAATATGAGATTATTTCCAGCTAACCAAACCACTCCCCCAACTTGGGAATCACCCTGTCATCCAAACAGAGCAATATATCTCTGTAAGATTACAAGCTACATTTATCCAGTAAGGAAGACTTCTCTCTGAAATCTAATAGCCTCTCGTATTAACTCTCATTACTTCCAGACACTCTCTGGAAGAACCAACTTGTTGAAGGCGTGTCAAAGTCTGAAGGTGGTCTGTGAGATGACAGATCTGCTACTCACAGCAGCAACGCTTTGGATTGCACAAGCCCCTATGGGAACCATAGCTCAGATTAACTATCATCTTCAAATGAGCCGAAAATGGTTTTTGAGAAACCTTTGGAGGCCCTAAAGTTTTGTTTGTCTTCAATGATCTTACAATCAACTTCAGAAATTCACTTATGGAGTGAAAAAAAAACCCAAATAGCAATATTATAACACATATTCAAATTGAGAAAGTCACTTCCAAAACTAAAACCACTTGCTGAGGATTTTAAAGAAAAAGTATATCCTGTTTCTTCCTTTCCAGGAGCACACACTTTAAAGGGGAGAAGGCACACAACAGGACCTACATACACAAGTTCAGATCAGAAGCTTGGGGAAGCTGGCTCTGAGTTGTGGGAAGAGACTGTCCACTAACTTCTACCCTTCACCCTCACTTCTAACAAGACACAGTTGGTTTCTTCTTTCTGGGAAGACTGTTGCATAAGATGTATTTTTTTTAAAAAAAAAAAAAACTGTCAAGAAAAACAATAACCAGAAAGAAAACTGTCTCTTTTTTGTTTCAGCTGAAGAAAAACTGAACAACATTCATGATTGGAAGTAAGGTTTCTGAGAATTTTTCTTCAAAAGACGGATCTATCAGCTTCCAGCTAGACACAATGGGGCTGCCTTGGTCTTGCAAAAGGTAGAGTTTCATTTAAAATGGTCTTGTTACTGGTGACGATGATAGAGATTATTCACACGTTGTCTATAGTCAAGCCAGAAGTTCCATTTCCTCAGAGTACAGCATGTGTTTTATTAAAGCACACATCGGAATACATGAAACATTTCTGTTGATCAGGACAAATCTGAAAAAACTCCAAAACTTTGGAATAGTTACGATCTGGCTATGGATTTCAAGTCTGGCCCCAGTGAAAGCACACAGTCCCAATATATCTGAGCTTAGAAAAGGCCTCAGCTCCTTTCCAGACTTAGAACAAACGGCATCATTTGTTATTTTAACCATGACATTCACCTGCCCTCCACTTACACAGGGAGATGCGAGCAGGGTTTCAACAACGCAGAGATCAGTTTTGAGTTGTAGACAGTCAACTATAAATGACACGTTATAGTTAAACTGGCTTATTTGCCCAGCACAAAGCTGCAAGAGCAACTTCTCTGAACTCCCCCTGGGGACCAACTGATGGATTCTCTTGGAAGAGCTCCACCAGATGTGCGGGCACTGTACGTGCACTCTGGTGTCACGTGGCCATTTGGCATCCACCGGTTAAAAAAAGATCAGCGTGAGGCATTTTAACTCGTTGGCCCTTTTTGAGTGCTCGCACAGACTTCCCTAACATGCTGAGAAGAGCAGGAAGGAAGCGGTCACTAAGAAGCGGTACAGGGACATGGGCTGGCCAATACAGTCATGGCAAAATTGAATACTCTGCCCCATTTCACAGAAGCGAGAAACTTCGGAGACTGTTGTCAGACCATTTTCCCAACTAGGGAAACCATCAGCGGCTTCCCTGTAGGGGCCAGGAGAAGATTTTTCTCTTGTGAGACACTGTTTGGCAGCAGCAAACACTATTTTTGTTTTCCTCTGAGACACGAGAGACTTGCTTACAGCTTCAGATGGGATGTCACACACCAGTTCTAGCGGCTCGGGATAGCCCAACAGTGGATGCAACTTCTTTGTGTGTGGAGCATTAAATCAGTTTGAAACCAAGGAGGTATCTTTCCATTCCTCAGTAAGGATGGGCAGAGCTGCAGAAAGCCTTCCTGCAAGTCATCCCAGCTTCATGTAACACCTTCCTGCTCAGACAGGGACCAGCAACACTTGAAAATCCCATGCTTGTAGCACAGTACAAAGTTTAACGTTCAGTCTTTCCTACTAGGAGCTTTAAGGACGCCAGACAGCATAGGGGAGTAATTTGAGGCAGACCGAGGAGAAGCCTAGATGGAATAGCTATTTTCTGCAACCTTTTGTACACACAACCCTTGTATATCTTTTCCAGTGCTCAGGAGGCACTAGGCTGAATGGCACAACAGGCCCCTTCCTCTCGCAGATTCAACCCATGGCTGGAAAAAACCCCCACACTACCGTGTTATTGCCATGCAGTGATCTACATCACATGGGTGCAGATCCTAACAGCCAGGCATCCCTAGATCACATACCACAAGTGGCAACGACTGGCCTTCACCTCATTAATCTCAAGAGGCATTGCAGCCTCCAGCTGTGGTGCTGGGCCTACTCACTAAGCATGGACTACTGATGTCTATGCACGCCATGTGGAGCAGTTAATTTTCCAGAGGTGTTTGTTTCGCATACGAACGTGGGTTTTTTTATTTATAAAGACCATACTTGCATGAAACCTGTTATGTCCTTTGAATTCTGCTTCACACAGAGCACAGACTAGTTACAGCGATGTTCACTGCTGTACATTAAACAGGAAGGAAACGCTGATGTTAGCATGAACTCTGTGTGTTTTAAAGATCTGACTCGAATGCTGCTCCTGTCTCCTCCTCCTGATCTCAGCGCTGGCTGCCACGCTTTGACAGCGGGGGCGAGATCCAAATCCCACTGGAGGCAGTGGGAAAGCTCCCACGCGCTTCATTAAGTTTCAGGCATTTTCAAGTGAGAAGTTCAAAGCAAAGAAGAAAGCGAAGGGGAAGCATCTCTGTCCTCAAACCTCTCTGCAAGAGCTACAGAAACCAGCCCAGTTGTGCCCAGGTTCCCATCCCTTCCCACGGTGCCACTAGATGGCACGATGGGTCACCCTGTGCTCCACGCCTGGCCTGATGTCCTCAGCCACGGGGTTTGGCACACACAGCCCTGCACCCACCACACTAAGCACTGAAACACATCCGTTTATTGAGATAGAAACATTTTTCACAAGATCAGCCATGGCCTCAGGGTGACCGAACCCTTTCTGAGGGGGTGTGATGCCCATCCTGAGAAGGGATCAGGAGACGCTGGCTGCCCATTCCAACAGCAGCAAGGCACAGGGTGCACTACAGAGCCACCATGGTGGTCTGTCCTGCGTCCGACCCAGCCTTCACTCCCATTGCTGCAGCACAGTGTTACCATGGCCAACACCAAGTGTGGGAGGCAGCAGGACCCAGACACTGTTTTAAAACAGATTCAGCAAAATACACAGAAGCACACACTTGCTGCAGTCGTTTTTAACAGCTACAGGCTGACTTACAACCTGAAGCAAAAAAACCTCTAGAAACGAGTCACAGCACAAACCCTGCCACAGATCATGAGACCAAAGACTCATCTTTGGACCTGCTAGGAATTTACCAGTCACAAGGCATCTGAAGACATAAAACAATGGGGTCTTTTGAAAACGAAGCTGTTGTAACTCACTTTCTGATAAGCACTACATTTTATTTCCTAGGGTAGTCTTCAGGTAGTCTTCATTCAAATAAGATTTGATTTTTGGTGAAAACCAAGTGTTAGGGAAAGAACAGCCTCATCAGGTATTATTTTGGTGTATTTTTAAAGCAAGGTGACAAAACCTGGCAGATTTACAAACACAGAAAATAAAAATTTGGTTTGGTATTCAGATTAAAGGGATGCTGCGCTTATACTACTTACCTCTCTCCTAAACCTGGTAAGGAAGATCAGAAACAACATTGGCCCTTGTAGAAAATATGCTGCCAAAAATGCTTTTTAGTGAGAAGTTCATACTGAAAACAACTTTCTTCCACCCCGTTTAAGTATCTGATTCTTATAAAAATGTCTTTCCTCCAAGATAAAACCCCAGTTACTGAAAATTTTTTGCTCCCTAGAGTGAGCCATGGTGGCACATTAAAGAAAGCACAGGCCAACCCACATGAGGTATTTGAGCAACACCTTTTCAAGGCCTCACAGCAACATCTCCAAACCAAAACCTCTTCCCTTTGGTTCTTTGCAATTGACCGTAACGTTTTTAAATGCCATGCATAAAACACTGCCCCGCTGCCTAAGCCTGCCCAGCTAACATACAAAACAAGCACCGTTATGGGTGAAAATCAAAGACAAGACCGTACCATTTGACTCTGGAGCCATTCGATCAGAGCCTCTGCTGTCGAGTCTGGGACTTGGCAGCGCAGCCCCTCTCTCTCGTCCGCTTCCATCACCTCCAGCAAGCCCCGCAAGTCCTCCACCAGGTGCAACGCCCGCAGGCTCCCCATGAAGGGGGAGGTGGGGGACTGGCAGTCGAAGATGCCATTGGAGTACTCCAGTGCCTTCGAACCTGGAGGGAGCAAAATGGCACAGGGTCAGGCACGCCACAAGGCTGAGAAATGCTGGATGGCACTTGCTCCCAGTGGGCGTTTATCTGAACCAAATTCAGTGCTGGTGCTCGATTCTACTCGCACTACGCAGCAATTCGGAGAAGGGCAAGTCCTTGCTACAAGGATAAAGTCTCCAGTGAGAAGGA
Source organism: Apaloderma vittatum (assembly GCF_000703405.1). Taxonomy (NCBI): domain Eukaryota; kingdom Metazoa; phylum Chordata; class Aves; order Trogoniformes; family Trogonidae; genus Apaloderma; species Apaloderma vittatum. The sequence goes on from NW_009701799.1 coordinate 80,345, forward strand.
GATGGGCTGATGTGACAGAGGACGTGTATGCCACGACTGTACCCACGGGTTCGAGGTGCAGGCTGGGCTCCTGCTCCTTGGGATGTATCAGAGGCAGACAGCATCAGCAAATAGGCTCTGCTAACCCTCTGAGTCACCCTGTTGGGACTGCGTGACCCAAGTCAGACAGTGATGGTGTCCAGAGGAAACTGCATTGTTCATGTATGACTATGTTACACTGCTCCAAGGCACTGGAAATTTTTTAAAATAATCAAGAGAAGAAAATGAAGATAAATACAATGGCCAAATCACTTCTACGTGAGAATAAGTTTTAAACCCAGCAGTTTGACATCGGAGCACTGACGTGCATGGTAATAAAGAGAAAAAGCTCTTATTTGCATAAACTCACAGTACGCAGACTTGACCTACATTAAAAATCACTGTACGTTAAGGAAGGAAGGAAACTATGAATTCAGGATTACGGTTGATTTAAGTCAACCTAGCTAATTCCAACTATAATTTCAGCACGCTGCTTTGTGACCTTAATACTGTAATGCCTCGGCACAATGAGACGTGCTCATGACAGTGCATCATTCGTACTGTCAACTTTTGAAAACTACAGCGATATGCCATACACGCACTTTGCATGAACTTTGATTCACCTCATCTGGCAAACCACAAAAATGTAAGTATTCTGCTAATTCCCTTTGAAAAAATGAGAGAGAGAAAAATCTCCCAAACAGCATAGGATTTGATATCCCTTTGTTACATTACTTTAAAGGTCTGTTCAGACACATGGATAAATGAAGTGGTGACTTAAACATCCCAACATCACATTTTATTTTTATACAAACCTCACCCTGCTGTAACCAACTTAAGCTCTTGAAAACACAGATACATGATCAGATCCAAAAACCAGTATCTACTTACGGAAATTACTAAAGTCATAGCTTATATGTACTTTTAGAGATTATTATGATCCAAGTGAAGCCACCTTACTTGAGTTCCTGCTACGTGTCCTTAATTATCTTTAGGCAAACTGCAGAGAAAGGTCATTGTTCAAACAAAGCACGCACTGTAGGATGATTTTTTTCTCTAAGGGAATATATTTTAAGTGGAGCTATTAAAGACTTTATAACTGTGTAGTTATCCTTGCAGAATATTTTTTTCAGTTTGGCTAGCTGTTTGCATAGCTCTGCTGGAATAGGATTAAACTATTAACTTCTTGCTGCTTTGCTTCTCTGTGTTGTGTACTTAAATTATTTTCTAACTCACTAGACTCAACTTAAAAGCCTCTCCTTGATCCACCTAGAATTTACAGGTACTTATAAAAAACTCAAATGTCCAAGACAGGTGCAAGCCAAATGTTTGGACCCAAGGCATTCCAATTCAGAAAAGAAAGGAAAGTTAAATTCATATTTAACTTTAAATTCAAGCCCTTCAGGGTTCAGAGAAGTTCAGGGTAGCCAGTATTAGGCAAACTTACTCTTCCTGCCTTGCATTAGTTCTTTTAAACACACTCATCCTGGTTTGAAATGTGCCTCATCCTTGGCTTTCACAGTGCTGAGTGCACTAGTCAAACTGCATCACTCAGCCACTTTGAGCAGCATTTTGATAGAAGGTAGGAGAAAAACGACAATCCATTTAGCTGTGTCTGTGTGTGAGAGTCTGTGCAATCCCTCCATCCCATTTATTTGTAATCTCTAAACTGTAATGGAAGACACCAAACACAATTGCCAGCACATTCCCTTCTCAGCCTGAAACTCTGCCCTCCAGGTATGAGAAAGGAGGACTGAAACAGCTAAATGAACAAGCTGCCCCAAGTATTTACCTGCTATAATGCCATCCATCTGCTCCAGAGCCGCAGCGAGCATGTCACTTGCATCACTCATCATCTTCTCTCTTCTCAGGAACGATCACCAGCTACACCATAAGGAGCAATAACACACTGATAGTGCGAGTTGGATCCAGAGCCTCAAGTCTGCAATTTAATCTGCAAAAGAGAATTTCATTTCACTGCATGTTCTCTGAATTCAGACACCACTTTGGCCAGACCAGGAGGAAGACTGGGGCCATTTGGTGACCGCAAGACTTGAAGGTGTTCACCGCCAGGCATGAAACGACACCAGAGTCGAAACACCAACCTGATAACCCAGTTTATACTGTTGATTATCCCGTGGCCTGCTCTGCCCGCAGGTCCATGCCACTGAAGGGACATCCCCTAGGGTACCTCAGAAATCCCACATGGCACTTCAGGAAAGCTTGCATAGAAGACACAGGCTTTCTATCACTAAGAGGAAGCTGCAACTCAGCAATAAACCCTGTGCCTGGCTGCTGTGTTTCTCCTCCCCAAGAACTTGCTGGTATAGAGAAAGAGGAGCCTGACCATCTGCCCCAGACTTCTGCATGTTTGACAATCCAGGAGTCCCAGGCACGCAACTATTTGCCTCCAGGTAGGAGGTCTCAAATGCCCATGACTCACTGGATGCAGTCTGCATGCACAGACCATCCCTCCGAAGATAGCTGCTCTGTGCTCAGCAGACATGGAAGTGCTGCCAGGAGAGTCTGGAAAAGTGAACCTGTCCAAGATGCTGCCTGGGCTGGAGCACCTCTCCTCTGAAGACAGACTGAGAGTTGGGGCTGTTCAGTCTGCAAAAAGAAGGCTCCGAAGAGACCTTACTGTGACCTTCCAGTATCTCAAGGGGGCTACAAGAAAGCTGCTGAGGGGCTTCTTAGGATGTCGGGTGGTGACAGGACTAGAGGGAAAGGATTGAAGCTGGAGATGGATCAGTTCAGATTGGACATTAGGAAGAAGTTCTTCCCCATGATTTTGGTGAGACACTGGCACAGGTTGCCCAGAGAGGGGGTGGAAGCCCCATCCCTGGCAGTTTTTAAGGCCAGGCTGGATGGGGCTCTGAGCAGCCTGATCTAGTGGGGGATGTCCCTGCTCATGGCAGGAGGGTTGGAACTAGGTGATCTTTAAGGTCCCTTCCAACCTGACAGTTTTATGATTCTATGAAACCACAGGCAGAACTGAAATGCCAATGGGCTGCAAGTTGAGCTCAGGCTTCTGTACTTTGCTGAAGTGGAGTGGAGAGGTCAGAGGTGTACTCAATCCCTCCACCCCAGTACAAAGGACACCAACACAGTCTAGATTGCTGTGGCTTTAACCTAGGATGCGATAGACTACTTCTCCTTTAAATACAGCTAAAGAACAAAGCTAAACAAACAACAGGAAGGAAAACTTGCTTTAACCTTTTGTATACCCCGCCATTTGGTTTTTGTTTTAGGCTGCAACTGCTGCTGACATTTGCCCCAACATAAGCAATTAAGAAAGTCGTTCACAGTATCTCTGGCAAAAGTCCTGGAAAAGAGTCTACTAAAAAACAAACTAAACCAAAAATTCATGTTATAAACCGAATTTTCCTTTCTATAAGCCATCTTATTGGTTTGACTGAGCTGGGAAGGAGCTCCTACTGGAAGTTGGCAGCTAGTTTCACTGAAATGATATCCTTGAAATGCCAAAAAATATTTCATCTTCCACATCAAAACTTTCATTACATGAAGAAGGTCCAAGCTCTAAGGTAACTTCTGAAAAACAGCACAAAGACTTTTTCCAAGTGCCTTGCTTTACAATTTAGTTGCCAGGGTCAGAAAAGCCAAGTGACCTTTAAGAAGTCAAAATACCTGTAAGTTTAAGCGTTGCAAATTCTAAAATGTGCAATATCATTGTAACTGAATGCTTCAACCTTCAAGGAGGGGAACACCCTATTTTAAGCATAATGTAAATATTAACTTCAAACAGTACAATATCTCCCATAATATGCAGATCCTACAAGACACTTGATCTGGTGCCTCTACATCTGATAAAAATGAGCAGAAAATGCAGCTTTTTCAAATGCATTCCCTTGGACAACACCGAAGACAGATTTTTCTTTTTCTCCTTTAGGATTTCCTGTCTCTGATAATCAGGTCCTGCTCAACTATGGGTGTCTGTGAATGCAGAGTCTGAATGATCTGCCATGGATTTCCCTCTGAAGGCAAAGAGCAGACAGAGGAAGCCCAGGGCTGCTGCTGCCTCAGGCAAAACATTGATTACTCACACATCTAAGTGGAAAAGGACCAATAAAGCAAAGCAGCCACAAACCTGCAACACACGATTAAAATTTGGTAATCAGGAGTGCCCACAACCTTCCCAATGTGCATAAACACTTCATGGGGGGAGTAAATTAGTCAGAGCCAGACTCTTCTCTGTGGTGCCCAGTGACATGACAAGATGCAAGGGCAACACATTAAACCAACAGAAATTCCTTTAAGCATTAAAAAACCCCAAACTAAAAAAGATTTTTAATGACAGGATGACAAGCACTGGAAAGAGTTTTCCTTTTGGGGTTTCCATCCCTGGAGTTACCCACAGCCCAACTGACCCTGCATGGTGCAGCCTGCCCTGGGTACCCCTGCTTTGGGCAGGAGGTGGGCTGGAGACCTCCAGTGGTGTTTTTCCACCTCAGCCATCAGTGAGCTCAGCGTAGTTCACCATCAGGTACTAAATACAGTACCAAGGAGGCTGCCTAGGAAAGGACTACCGCAGGCTAAAGATGCACTAAGGAACAGAGCACTCCCTCATCACGTTTGTTCACCGTGCACCCTTTGCTTCTCACCTTCTGTCTAGGAAAGACACTAACTGAGGCAACAGGGACAAGGAGCTCCTAACTTACACTTGCAAAATAAAACCATGGCTCATAGGCACAGAAAAAAGACTATCCTTGCGCTTCATCCAGGCACAACCACTCCTCATGTTTCCAAAAAAAGCACCCTTTGCTCTTCCTAAACAAAGGTTTTGTCCATGGTTGTGAAAAGTCCCAAGATGAGAGCAGCAGTGGCAGACGGTGGTACTAGCAGCATCCATGAGACCTCCAGCATCTACCCCACTGTTATCTGCTCCTACCTCCAAGGAAAGAGACAGGTCAGTCTGCACAGTGCTTCCTCCACCACTACTGCAAAAGAAGCCGTGCTGCAGAGAGCATCAGTGAAAAATTTTAAGATAAAATTTAGCGAAACAAGACCAGGCAAACACACTGATCTCCAAAAACCTTTCCACCACTCACAGAGCATCTGTTAGCAACCTGACCAAGCTGAGAAACTTGGAGAGGTGAAACAAAAAAAGAACAAAAAGCCCCCAAGGCAAACAGCTGGAGATGATGCAACAAAATCCCATTTCCTCAGTTATTTGGTCCTAAAAGTGGTCATTGAAAACTAGCCTGGAATGGCACATCCTGCTCTGGCCACCTTCCCAGCACGGCGCAGCACATCCAGCAGTCAGAAAGCAAAACTGCTGTAACAGAAAAATATTAGAGGCATCTCTCCCGGGTAAGGGCATAGAATCGCTTTTATTCTTTCCCCACCATCACCGGCACACAGGGAGCGGATAGGGAGGGGGGAAATCAAAGACTTCATATACTGAAGAACCAAACTGGACTAAACAAGAAAAGACAACAAACTGCAGGAGGAAGAGGGTGGAAACGGGAGGCGCAGAGGGAGTCAAAGAAATACAATTATTAGACAGAAGTCATAAATCAGCAGCCCTTTGTGGATTACAGGATAGAAGACAATACTGAAACACCAGCAGATTAATCTCTTTGCCTACTGAAGGGCACCGAGACTGCCTGTGACTTCACAAACTTTGAGAGGAGCCTCAGCTGACCATTAACACAGCAGAGCTTTCCCAATATGTATGTTCCTTTCTTTACTCTTCGCTTTTTATGGCTTCGGTCTAATAGAAATAACACCTACAAGAAAACTCAAGACTTTGGCTTTTTTTTTTGGCAGTGACTAAGGAAAATCGGGTAGTCAGGTAACACGAACCAAAATCCATCTTGGAGAAGTGCAGTTGAGCACCTTAAGAAAATAAGCAGTATCTAACATTTCAGATGATGTCAAGCAGTTTAAATTCCTTTCATCCACAACAGCAGAAGGGAGGGGGAGGAGAAAAACCATTTTAACACAGATAGATCTATGACACGGCAGATGAATGAGAAACCACAGGGCACATAGGAGACAGACAAGCAGACACACAAACTACCCCTGGCATAACCCCATCAAGAACACATCTGGGAGGGAAGTACTGACAGTACCCTGTCTGACAGACCATTTAAAATAAGTTCTCTCTTGCTTTCCAGGAAAATAATGACACTTACCCTCCTGCGTGGACAATCAGTGCAAGATGAGGCAGAGAGGGTTGTTTTTATACAGGTAGATCCCCCTTTTAGAGCTCCCAAGAATACCTTGCTCATGCTGACAAGAACAAGCACTGCTTCATCAAGGCTGTATTTACAATCTACCATTAAAAAAAATATAAATAAAATACAAATGCAGCTATCTCTGCTATCAGTTACAATTAATCTTATCACTAGCTGGCATTTCTACTGCATCTCTGGCTGTTACAGAGAAAACGTTATTTGGTCTTACTTGTTTAATGTCCTTTCCTCTGGATCGAACGCACCAGCCGGTTGCTAGGGCTATGCTGTTCACTTTTCAGTAGGTGGAGATTTTTTATTTTTATTTTTGAATGACATACAAACCCTCCGGCTACAGTGCTTGTGAAGATGTATTCCAAACGGCTTACAGAGAAAACAAAACACTGCCCTGCAAATAAATCCAAGGAAAGCTAGAAAAAAACAAGGAGCTTTGTGAATGGGAACTGCAGTCTGCTGGATGCAAACAGGAAAGCTGCCCAAATATAGATTTCAAAATTAGATATTTAATTAAGATGGCAGACTTTAAAAAAAAAAAGTGCTTAAACATTTTACATATGTAGGAAATTACAGTTTCCCCACCCAGAGGCTGTCTCTTTTCCAGATCAAACACCACACAGAGAGGCATCTAGGGGTAACACCTTCATGAGTATTTTGATCTTATTTTGGGGGGGCCTCATTCTGAATGTCCACCTGCAAAACACATCACAATTTAAAAAACAGAGGTTCACAGAGCTGAGGAGAATCAACTGCGCGCTAGCAGGTCGGAAGGCCAAAAGTACACGTCGTGCCCCGTGTGCAACCTCTCCGGGGAAGGGCAGGGTCTGGCCTTTTGTCCCACTTGCCTTCCTCTTTGTGCACATGCTGTGCAAACACTCAGCGTTTGGAAAGAAAGCATCAGCTACAGGTTATTTTTATGGTATGATGCAATAAGATGGATGGCTTGAGTCTCTCAGCTCTCCTGTTTCTACATAACATTCATTAAACCAGGAGATTTAGATACATAGAAATGAAAAATCTCTATTAGGGTTTGTTTCTGAGAGTTTTAGAGAGTAAAAAAAATGATGCTCTAAAGCAGGCTGTTACCCCAGAGCAGTGTACCACAAAAACACAATGAGAAAATTAACAAATTGCAATCATCTTCTACAGGGATGTACCTGCTCCACAGCAAAATTAAGATCCCAAATTCCACCTCGCTGTCAAAATTCATACCCCTGCATTTTTGGTCCTATGTGTACAAGCTCACTGTCTGAGAGGTCTGAAGCATTGTCTGAATTTGTGTCAGAACACTAAAACATCACATCCTTAACAGTTAATTTTTACAAGGTAAAGCTCTGTTTCATGAAGATAAATGCCATTTCGGGCACATAATCACATCTATTTGTGCTTTTTCTGGTGGGCCAGAAGAGAAACACAAACACAGAGAGACTTGTTTCCAAAATATGTTTCAATTACAAATAAAAGTCCAGAATCACAATGTTTGGGGCTGGAAGGGACCTCAAAAGATCATCTAGTCCAGCCCCCTGCCACAGCACGATCACCTAAAGTAGGTCACACAGGAACGCGTCCAGGTGGGTTTTGAATGTCTCCAGAGAAGGAGACTCCACAACCTCCCTGGGCAGACTGTGCCAGGGCTCTGTCACCCTCACAGTGAAAAAGTTTTTCCTAATATTTTTGTGGAACCTTCTATGTTCCAGCTTGTACCCATTGCCCCTTGTGCTGTCATTGGATGTCATTGAAAAGAGTCTGGCTCTGTCCTCCTGACA